>NW_024608438.1:55000-60000 GCF_018296145.1 Oncorhynchus tshawytscha
TAGTAAAACATATATAGAGCCCGCTTATCTTTTCTACACACTTTAAACAAACGTGTTATTATTTTTTAAATAATTTATTTCCGGTCGGCGGCAACGATTTAGAAGCGACGGCCCGCCACTGCTAAATTAGTATAGGGGAAACACTGGTGTTATTTCATTCACCCAAAGAGCTGCAGGTGGAAGTCAAATCCTAAAAACATCATAGTCACATAGAATAACATGATGTCATTGTTTCCTGTCTGTCATGTGACCTGCACAGAGAGGAGAGAAACCCTCCAAGTGATCCATCATAGTCGAGACGACTGAAACGGGAGCTGTTTCACCTGGCTGCTACAGTCGATGACCTTTCCCCTCTAGACTCCTCTGTCTTCCCTCACTCCTTCTAGAAAGAGAACAAAACATTGTCCTTCGTCACCCCATTCAACCCCGTCCGCTCATATAGAGGGTTGAGCTCACAGCCAGAATATTTAAAAAAAATAGTTTGACCTTTATTTAACTAGGCAAGTCCGTTAAGAACTAATTCTTATTTTACAATGACGGCCTACTCCAGCCAAACGCCTCCCCTACTCCAGCCAAACGCCTCCCCTACGCCCCCCTACTCCAGCCAAACGCCTCCCCTACTCCAGCCAAACGCCTCCCCTACTAAACCAGCAAAACGCCTCCCCTACTCCAGCCAAAACGCCTCCCCTACTCCAGCCAAACGCCTCCCCTACTCCAGCCAAACGCCTCCCCTACTCCAGCCAAACGCCTCCCCTACTCCAGCCAAACGCCTCCCCTACTCCAGCCAAACGCCTCCCTAAACCAGCCAAACGCCTCCCTACTCCAGCCAAACGCCTCCCCTACTCCAGCCAAACGCCTCCCCTACTCCAGCCAAACGCCTCCCCTACCAGCCAAACGCCTCCCCCCCTACTAAACCAGCCAAACGCCTCCCCTACTCCAGCCAAACGCCTCCCCCTAAACCAGCCAAACCTCCCTAAACCAAACGCCTCCCCCAGCCAAACCTCCAGCCAAACGCCTCCCCCAGCCAAACGCCCTAAACCAGCCAAACGCCTCCCCTACCCCTAAACCAGCCAAACGCCTCCCCCTCCCCAAACTAAACCAGCCAAACGCCTCCCCTAAACCAGCCTAAACGACCCTCCCTAAACCAGACCACGCCTCCCCTAAACCAGACCACGCCTCCCTAAACCAGACCACGCCTCCCCTAAACCAGACCACGCCTCCCTAAACCAGACCACGCCTCCCTAAACCAGACCACGCCTCCCCTAAACCAGACCACGCCTCCCTAAACCAGACCACGCCTCCCCTAAACCAGACCACGCCTCCCTCCCCTAAACCAGACCACACCGGACCAAAGTCTCAAACACACAGTGCTTCCCGTCCGTCAGATTTTCTAACAGTGTCATGTAAACAGTCCCTCTGTTTCCACCAGTCGTTTACCAACAACTGGCCCGTCTGTAGAGCCCAACAGGGCAGACGTGGGCCAGTTACTGTGTCTGCATCTTTGTGTTCATGACAAACTAACAAGGTCTCACACATACCATAAGAAAGTAGCTCTGACAACATTATCTAGAATATAGTCTAAATCTAGATTTTTGTTACTGAGATAAACCATGACAGTAAAGGCTTGTTCATGCCCCCTGGTGGTAGTGATGATGAATTACAACAGGTTTCTCTTATCTTATCTCACACGAATGAGATAAGAATAGAAAAGAGATTTACATTAATAAACAGAGCAATATAGATAGAACTAGTCAGCGTACTGTATTTGAAAAGCAGTTGAGGAAGGTTTAACTCCGAGCTGGAGACAGACACCACTCCTTTCAGTTGAGGAAGGTTGAACTCCTAGCTGGAGACAGACACCACTCCTTTCAGTTGAGTTTTAACTCCTAGCTGGAGACAGACACCACTCCTTTCAGTTGAGGTTTAACTCCTAGCTGGAGACAGACACCACTCCTTTCAGTTGAGGAAGGTTGAACTCCTAGCTGGAGACAGACACCACTCCTTTCAGTTGAGGTTTAACTCCTAGCTGGAGACAGACACCACTCCTTTCAGTTGAGGAAGGTTGAACTCCTAGCTGGAGACAGACACCACTCCTTTCAGTTGAGGTTTAACTCCAGCTGGAGACAGACACCACTCCTTTCAGTTGAGGAAGGTTTGAACTCCTAGCTGGAGACAGACACCACTCCTTTCAGTTGAGGAAGGTTTAACTCCTAGCTGGAGACAGACACCACTCCTTTCAGTTGAGGAAGGTTTGAACTCCTAGCTGGAGACAGACACCACTCTTTCAGTTGAGGAAGGTTTTCAGTTGAGACAGAAGGTTGAACTCCTAGCTGAGGTTTAACTAGCTGGAGACAGACACCACTCCTTTCAGTTGAGGAAGGTTGAACTCCCAGCTGGAGACAGACACCACTCCTTTCAGTTGAGGTTTAACTCCCAGCTGGAGACAGACACCACTCCTTTCAGTTGAGGAAGGTTGAACTCCCAGCTGGAGACAGACACCCCTCCCTTCTTTCCCTGTTCCAGTCCTGTCTGTCTATGAAACAGTTTATAGCAGTAATAAAGAGGAAGGTATGGATCGTCTCGTCTAATCGTTTACGGACACACATACCCACACACCTAGAGCGTGTCAGCTCTTTAAGATAAGGTCTTTAAGATAAATTCCTGTATTGCTGTATACAGATAGAGAAGGTCACCGTTTGACCTTTGGGTAAATATTAGCATTTGAGAGAGTTACGATAGATAGACAGCATTATGCTACAGGGATGTGTTTAGTAGGGCACACCGTAGCAAAACGTTTTGCAACAGAACATGAAAATGCTACCTGGTCATTTGCATACAGAAAATGAATGTGGGTTTCTAATGGGTAAAGTTCAAGTAATCCTTCCCTGTTTCAGGGTTTTTCCATTGAACACAACCCAGTCTCCCATAACCTGGAGTCCAGGGAGGAGATACTCTAGTATGCAGTGGTGGTTCTAGCTTGTATGGCTCCCTGACTCATAAATATCACAAAGAAGTAACCAAGACGAATAGAAACACATTTGTGTTGATTTGTCACTCGAGCATCAATACATTACCCATCCCCCAACACTGTCAACCAAGAGTCAAGACTACATTACCCATCCCCCAACACTGTCAACCAAGAGTCAAGACAACATTACCCGTCCCCCAACACTGTCAACCAAGAGTCAAGACTACATTACCCATCCCCCAACACTGTCAACCAAGAGTCAAGACTACATTACCCATCCCCCAACACTGTCAACCAAGAGTCAAGACTACATTACCCATCCCCCAACACTGTCAACCAAGAGTCAAGACTACATTACCCATCCCCAACACTGTCAACCAAGAGTCAAGACTACATTACCCATCCCCCAACACTGTCAACCAAGAGTCAAGACTACATTACCCGTCCCCCAACACTGTCAACCAAGAGTCAAGACTACATTACCCATCCCCCAACACTGTCAACCAAGAGTCAAGACTACATTACCCAACACTGTCCCCAAGCACTGTCAACCAAGAGTCAAGACTACATTACCCATCCCCCAACACTGTCAACCAAGAGTCAAGACTACATTACCCATCCCCCAACACCCCCAACACTGTCAACCAAGAGTCAAGACTACATTACCCATACCCCCAACACTGTCAACCAAGAGTCAAGACTACATTACCCATCCCCCAACACTGTCAACCAAGAGTCAAGACTACATTACCCATCCCCCAACACTGTCAACCAAGAGTCAAGACTACATTACCCATCCCCCAACACTGTCAACCAAGAGTCAAGACTACATTACCCATCCCCCAACACTGTCAACCAAGAGTCAAGACTACATTACCCATCCCCCAACACTGTCAACCAAGAGTCAAGACTACATTTACCCATCCCCCAACACTGTCAACCAAGAGTCAAGACTACATTTACCCATCCCCCAACACTGTCAACCAAGAGTCAAGACTACATTACCCCTCCCCCCCTACCTCTGGCTTCCAGTGAGGAGACCTGAGGTCAACCTACCCCCTCCCCCTACCTCTGGCTTCCAGTGAGGAGTCCTGAGGTCAACCCCCTCCCCCTACCTCTGGCTTCCAGTGAGGAGTCCTGAGGTCAACCTACCCCCCCCCTACCTCTGGCTTCCAGTGGGGAGACCTGAGGTCAACCTACCCCCTACCCCTCCAGTGGGAGACCCCCTACCCCCTCCCCCTCCCTCTGGCCAGTGAGGAGTCCTGAGGTCAACCTACCCCCCCGTCCCCCTACCTCTGGCTTCCAGTGGGGAGACCTGAGGTCAACCTACCCCCGTCAACCCCCCTACCTCTGGCTTCCAGTGGGGAGACCTGAGATCAACCTACCCCCTCCCTCTGGCTTCCAGTGGGGAGACCTGAGGTCAACCTACCCCCTCCCTCTGGCTTCCAGTGGGGAGACCTGAGGTCAACCTACCCCCTACCTCTGGCTTCCAGTGAGGAGACCTGAGGTCAACCTACCCCCTCCCCCTACCTCTGGCTTCCAGTGAGGAGACCTGAGGTCAACCTACCCCCGCTCCCCCTCCCCATCTCGTACTTCTGAGTGGGAGACCTTCCCAGTAGCCTGTCTAGCTCACAAACTAGAATCAGGGCGCCCACTCCGACAAGGTTAATTTACCCACAGTCCCACACGGTGACATGAGATCATTGACTTGACTTGCAAATGAGCGATTTAAAACAGATCGCGCAAATGTCATCATACCAATGTTTTTTTTTTTTTTTGTGTGGGCGCCCCGTGCCGCTCCCGGTAAGATGTCCATGTCACCTGTACCTAAATCCACCACTGCCTGTATGTGCACGGGTCATCTGTTAATTATATACAGTCAGTCTATGGGTCCATCACGGCAAACAGCTTGTGTAAAGAGCTGAATATATCCATCACTGTCAATAAGACGTCTGTCTGTCACACACTTGGAATTGAACAGAGCGACACAATAGCTTCATGCTGTTGACTCCATTGGTGCTGACTGACAGTG
>NW_024608439.1:0-62818 GCF_018296145.1 Oncorhynchus tshawytscha
CTCTTCTCTCCCCACTCTCCCATACACATTTCCCCTCCCCTGTTCTCTCTCATCCTCTTTCTCTCTTCTCTCCCCACTCTCCCATACACATTTCCACTCCCCCCCGTTCTCTTCCCTCCCCCAGGATGTGAGCTGTCCAGTGAAGCAGGTTCCTACAGGGAAGAAACAGGTGCCTCTGAACCCAGACAGCAGCACTCCCAGCAGTCAGCCCAAGCCGGGCTCCTGTCCTTCTCTGGTGGTGTCCAGTAGTGAGTTTGATGCCAGCAACGGCCACACGGTTAAGTCCTACTCCCTGTTGTTCAGAGTGTCTGGACCAGGCAGGACGCAGCACAACGGACTGGTCAATGGACAGACCAATGAGAATATAGGTAGGCTTAGTGCTGGAGTTAAACTACATGTGGGTGGGGGGAACTCCAGTCTTGTATTGGTACAGGGTGTGTGTGTGTGTGTGTGTGTGTGTGTGTGTATGTGAACCCCAGTCTTGTATTGGTACAGGGTGTGTGTATGTGAACCCCAGTCTTGTATTGGTACCGGGTGTGTGTATGTGAACCCCAGTCTTGTATTGGCACTGTGTGTGTGTGAACCCCAGTCTTGTATTGGTACAGTGTGTGTGTGTGTGTGTGTGTGTGTGTGTGTGTGTGTGTGTGTGTGTGTGTGTGTGTGTGTGTGTGTGTGAACCCCAGTCTTGTATTGGTACAGGGTGTGTGTGTGTGTGAACCCCAGTCTTGTATTGGCACTGTGTGTGTGTGTGTGTGAACCCCAGTCTTGTATTGGTACAGGGTGTGTGTGAACCCCAGTCTTGTATTGGCACTGTGTGTGTGTGTGTGTGTGTGTGAACCCCAGTCTTGTATTGGTACAGAGGATGTGTGTGTGTGTGTTAACCCCTAGTCTAGTATTGGAACAGAGGATGTGTGTGTGTGTGTGTGTGTGTGTGTGTGTGTGTGTGTGTGTTAACCCCAGTCTTGTATTGGTACAGAGGTGTGTGTGTTAACCCCAGTCTTGTATTGGCACAGAGGGTGTGTGTGTGTGTTAACCCCAGTCTTGTATTGGTACAGAGGATGTGTGTGTGTGTGTGTGTGTGTGTGTGTGTTAACCCCAGTCTTGATTGGTACAGAGGGTGTGTGTGTGTGTTAACCCCAGTCTTGTATTGGTACAGAGGATGTGTGTGTGTGTGTGTGTGAACCCCAGTCTTGTATTGGAACAGAGGATGTGTGTGTGTGTGTGTTAACCCCAGTCTTGTATTGGTACAGAGGATGTGTGTGTGTGTGTGTGTGTGTGTGTTAACCCCAGTCTTGTATTGGAACAGAGGATGTGTGTGTGTGTGTGTTAACCCCAGTCTTGTATTGGAACAGAGGATGTGTGTGTGTGTGTTAACCCCAGTCTTGTATTGGTACAGAGGAGGTGTGTGTGTGTGTGTGTGTTAACCCCAGTCTTGTATTGGTACAGAGGAGTGTGTGTGTGTGTTGTGTTAACCCCAGTCTTGTATTGGTACAGAGGATGTGTGTGTGTGTGTGTGTGTGTTAACCCCAGTCTTGTATTGGTACAGAGGAGGTGTGTGTGTGTTAACCCCAGTCTTGTATTGGTACAGAGGATGTGTGTGTGTGTGTGTGTGTTAACCCCAGTCTTGTATTGGTACAGAGGAGGTGTGTGTGTGTGTGTTAACCCCAGTCTTGTATTGGTACAGAGGAGGTGTGTGTGTGTGTGTGTTAACCCCAGTCTTGTATTGGTACAGAGGATGTGTGTGTGTTAACCCCAGTCTTGTATTGGTACAGAGGATGTGTGTGTGTGTGTGTGTGTGTTAACCCCAGTCTTGTATTGGTACAGAGGATGTGTGTGTGTTAACCCCAGTCTTGTATTGGAACAGAGGATGTGTGTGTGTGTGTGTGTGTGTGTTAACCCCAGTCTTGTATTGGTACAGAGGAGGTGTGTGTGTGTGTGTGTGTGTGTTAACCCCAGTCTTGTATTGGTACAGAGGAGTGTGTGTGTGTGTGTGTGTGTTAACCCCAGTCTTGTATTGGTACAGAGGAGGTGTGTGTGTGTGTGTGTGTGTGTTAACCCCAGTCTTGTATTGGTACAGAGGAGGTGTGTGTGTGTGTGTGTGTTAACCCCAGTCTTGTATTGGTACAGAGGAGGTGTGTGTGTGTGTGTGTGTTAACCCCAGTCTTGTATTGGTACAGAGGAGGTGTGTGTGTGTTAACCCCAGTCTTGTATTGGTACAGAGGATGTGTGTGTGTGTGTGTGTTAACCCCAGTCTTGTATTGGTACAGAGGAGGTGTGTGTGTGTTAACCCCAGTCTTGTATTGGTACAGAGGATGTGTGTGTGTGTTAACCCCTAGTCTAGTATTGGAACAGAGGATGTGTGTGTGTGTGTGTGTGTGTGTGTGTGTGTGTGTGTGTGTGTGTTAACCCCAGTCTTGTATTGGTACAGAGGATGTGTGTGTTAACCCCAGTCTTGGATTGGCACAGAGGATGTGTGTGTGTGTGTGTGTGTGTGTTAACCCCAGTCTTGTATTGGTACAGAGGGTGTGTGTGTGTGTTAACCCCAGTCTTGTATTGGTACAGAGGATGTGTGTGTGTGTGTGTGTTAACCCCAGTCTTGTATTGGAACAGAGGATGTGTGTGTGTGTGTGTGTGTGTGTGTGTGTGTTAACCCCAGTCTTGTATTGGTACAGAGGATGTGTGTGTGTGTGTGTGTGTGTTAACCCCAGTCTTGTATTGGAACAGAGGATGTGTGTGTGTGTGTGTTAACCCCAGTCTTGTATTGGAACAGAGGATGTGTGTGTGTGTGTGTAACCCCAGTCTTGTATTGGTACAGAGGAGGTGTGTGTGTGTGTGTGTGTTAACCCCAGTCTTGTATTGGTACAGAGGAGGTGTGTGTGTGTGTGTGTGTGTGTTAACCCCAGTCTTGTATTGGTACAGAGGTGTGTGTGTGTGTGTGTGTGTTAACCCCAGTCTTGTATTGGTACAGAGGGTGTGTGTGTGTGTTAACCCCAGTCTTGTATTGGTACAGAGGAGGTGTGTGTCTTGTGTGTGTGTGTGTGTTAACCCCAGTCTTGTATTGGTACAGAGGAGGTGTGTGTGTGTGTGTGTGTGTGTTAACCCCAGTCTTGTATTGGTACAGAGGAGTGTGTGTGTGTGTGTGTGTGTGTGTTAACCCCAGTCTTGTATTGGTACAGAGGGTGTGTGTGTGTTAACCCCAGTCTTGTATTGGTACAGAGGATGTGTGTGTGTGTGTTAACCCCAGTCTTGTATTGGAACAGAGGATGTGTGTGTGTGTGTGTGTGTGTGTGTTAACCCCAGTCTTGTATTGGTACAGAGGAGGTGTGTGTGTGTGTGTTAACCCCAGTCTTGTATTGGAACAGAGGATGTGTGTGTGTGTGTGTGTGTGTTAACCCCAGTCTTGTATTGGAACAGAGGATGTGTGTGTGTGTGTGTGTGTGTGTGTGTGTTAACCCCAGTCTTGTATTGGTACAGAGGAGGTGTGTGTGTGTGTGTGTGTGTAACCCCAGTCTTGTATTGGTACAGAGGAGGTGTGTGTGTGTTAACCCCAGTCTTGTATTGGTACAGGATGTGTGTGTGTGTGTGTGTTAACCCCAGTCTTGTATTGGTACAGAGGAGGTGTGTGTGTGTTAACCCCAGTCTTGTATTGGTACAGAGGATGTGTGTGTGTGTGTGTGTTAACCCCAGTCTTGTATTGGTACAGAGGAGGTGTGTGTGTGTGTGTTAACCCCAGTCTTGTATTGGTACAGAGGAGTATTGTGTGTGTGTGTGTTAACCCCAGTCTTGTATTGGTACAGAGGATGTGTGTGTGTTAACCCCAGTCTTGTATTGGTACAGAGGATGTGTGTGTGTGTGTGTGTGTGTGTTAACCCCAGTCTTGTATTGGTACAGAGGTGTGTGTGTGTAACCCCAGTCTTGTATTGGTACAGAGGAGGTGTGTGTGTGTGTGTGTGTGTGTTAACCCCAGTCTTGTATTGGTACAGAGGAGGTGTGTGTTAACCCCAGTCTTGTATTGGTACAGAGGATGTGTGTGTGTGTGTGTGTGTGTGTTAACCCCAGTCTTGTATTGGTACAGAGGAGTGTGTGTGTGTGTTAACCCCAGTCTTGTATTGGTACAGAGGATGTGTGTGTGTGTGTGTGTGTTAACCCCAGTCTTGTATTGGTACAGAGGAGGTGTGTGTGTGTGTGTTAACCCCAGTCTTGTATTGGTACAGAGGAGGTGTGTGTGTGTGTTAACCCCAGTCTTGTATTGGTACAGAGGATGTGTGTGTGTTAACCCCAGTCTTGTATTGGTACAGAGGATGTGTGTGTGTGTGTGTGTGTGTGTTAACCCCAGTCTTGTATTGGTACAGAGGATGTGTGTGTGTTAACCCCAGTCTTGTATTGGTACAGAGGATGTGTGTGTGTGTGTGTGTGTGTGTTAACCCCAGTCTTGTATTGGTACAGAGGATGTGTGTGTGTGTGTGTGTTAACCCCAGTCTTGTATTGGTACAGAGGAGGTGTGTGTGTGTGTGTGTGTTAACCCCAGTCTTGTATTGGTACAGAGGATGTGTGTGTGTGTGTGTTAACCCCAGTCTTGTATTGGTACAGAGGAGTCTTGTATTGGTGTGTGTGTGTGTGTTAACCCCAGTCTTGTATTGGTACAGAGGGTGTGTGTGTGTGTGTGTGTGTGTTAACCCCAGTCTTGTATTGGTACAGAGGATGTGTGTGTGTGTGTGTGTGTGTTAACCCCAGTCTTGTATTGGTACAGAGGAGTGTGTGTGTGTGTGTGTGTGTTAACCCCAGTCTTGTATTGGTACAGAGGATGTGTGTGTGTGTGTGTGTGTTAACCCCAGTCTTGTATTGGTACAGAGGATGTGTGTGTGTGTGTTAACCCCAGTCTTGTATTGGTACAGAGGATGTGTGTGTGTGTGTGTGTTAACCCCAGTCTTGTATTGGTACAGAGGATGTGTGTGTGTGTGTGTGTGTGTGTGTTAACCCCAGTCTTGTATTGGTACAGAGGAGGTGTGTAACAGGAAGAAGAGAAGCTCCACCGTCAGGCAAGAAGAAGTTGG
The DNA here is from genome assembly GCF_018296145.1 of Oncorhynchus tshawytscha. NCBI lineage: Eukaryota > Metazoa > Chordata > Actinopteri > Salmoniformes > Salmonidae > Oncorhynchus > Oncorhynchus tshawytscha. The sequence continues at coordinate 5,055 of NW_024608439.1, forward strand.
AGAAACGACGTTCGTAGCTCAGATGACTGTGTTTGATAAAAACAGGTACACACACACACACAGATATGTCTTACTATACTTGAGGACTTTTTGGGAACCAACAATTGGATTCCCATTCAAGTTCTTATTTTCCCTAAACCTAAACCCTAAACCTAACCCCGAACCCTTAAACTTAACCCCTAAACCTAACCCTGAACCCTTAAACTTAACCCCTAAACCTAACCCTGAACCCTTAAACTTAACCCCTAAACCTAACCCTGAACCCTTAAACTTAACCCCTAAACCTAACCCTGAACCCTTAAACTTAACCCCTAAACCTAACCCTGAACCCTTAAACTTAACCCCTAAACCTAACCCTGAACCCTTAAACTTAACCCCTAAACCTAACCCTGAACCCTTAAACTTAACCCCTAAACCTAACCCTGAACCCTTAAACTTAACCCCTAAACCTAACCCTGAACCCTTAAACTTAACCCCTAAACCTAACCCTGAACCCTTAAACTTAACCCCTAAACCTAACCCTGAACCCTTAAACTTAACCCCTAAACCTAACCCTGAACCCTTAAACTTAACCCCTAAACCTAACCCTGAACCCTTAAACTTAACCCCTAAACCTAACCCTGAACCCTTAAACTTAACCCCTAAACCTAACCCTGAACCCCTAAACCTAACCCTGAACCCCTAAACCTAACCCTGAACCCTTAAACTTAACCCCTAAACCTAACCCTGAACCCTTAAACTTAACCCCTAAACCTAACCCTGAACCCTTAAACTTAACCCCTAAACCTAACCCTGAACCCTTAAACTTAACCCCTAAACCTAACCCTGAACCCTTAAACTTAACCCCTAAACCTAACCCTGAACCCTTAAACTTAACCCCTAAACCTAACCCTGAACCCTTAAACTTAACCCCTAAACCTAACCCTGAACCCTTAAACTTAACCCCTAAACCTAACCCTGAACCCTTAAACTTAACCCCTAAACCTAACCCTGAACCCTTAAACTTAACCCCTAAACCTAACCCTGAACCCTTAAACTTAACCCCTAAACCTAACCCTGAACCCTTAAACTTAACCCCTAAACCTAACCCTGAACCCCTAAACCTAACCCTGAACCCTTAAACTTAACCCCTAAACCTAACCCTGAACCCTTAAACTTAACCCCTAAACCTAACCCTGAACCCTTAAACTTAACCCCTAAACCTAACCCTGAACCCTTAAACTTAACCCCTAAACCTAACCCTGAACCCTTAAACTTAACCCCTAAACCTAACCCTGAACCCTTAAACTTAACCCCTAAACCTAACCCTGAACCCTTAAACTTAACCCCTAAACCTAACCCTGAACCCTTAAACTTAACCCCTAAACCTAACCCTGAACCCTTAAACTTAACCCCTAAACCTAACCCTGAACCCTTAAACTTAACCCCTAAACCTAACCCTGAACCCTTAAACTTAACCCCTAAACCTAACCCTGAACCCTTAAACTTAACCCCTAAACCTAACCCTGAACCCTTAAACTTAACCCCTAAACCTAACCCTGAACCCTTAAACTTAACCCCTAAACCTAACCCTGAACCCCTAAACTTAACCCCTAAACCTAACCCTGAACCCCTAAACCTAACCCTGAACCCTTAAACTTAACCCCTAAACCTAACCCCGAACCCTTAAACTTAACCCCTAAACCTAACCCTGAACCCTTAAACTTAACCCCTAAACCTAACCCTGAACCCTTAAACTTAACCCCTAAACCTAACCCTAAAATAGACTTTAACAAGTGAGGACCGGCTGAATGTCCTCACTTGTCTGAATTATAGTTGGTTTACTACTCTTGGACTTTAGGTACTCACCAGTATAGTACAGTGTACACACACACACACACACACACACAGGGTTGTGTTCTTTTGTTATTCCTCTTTCACACACATTCTGTCTCTTTCTCATTCTCACTCTCATATGCTGCACACGTCTCTGGAGGACTGTGGGGCTTGTTCCGCGCCTCCGGCGGACTGTGGGTCTTGTTCCGTGTCTCTGGAGGACTGTGGGGCTTGTTCCGTGTCTCTGGAGGACTGTGGGACTTGGTCCGCGTCTCTGGAGGACTGTGGGGCTTGATCCGCGTCTCTGGAGGACTGTGGGGCTTGGTCCGCGTCTCTGGAGGACTGTGGGGCTTGATCCGCGTCTCTGGAGGACTGTGGGGCTTTGTCCGCGTCTCTGGAGGACTGTGGGGCTTGTCCGCGTCTCTGGAGGACTGTGGGGCTTTGTCCGCGTCTCTGGAGGACTGTGGGGCTTGGTCCACGTCTCTGGAGGACTGTGGGGCTTGGTCCACGTCTGGAGGGAGGGCTTGGTCCGCGTCTCTGGAGGGCTTGGTCCGTGTCTCTGGAGGACTGTGGGGCTTGGTCCGCGTCTCTGGAGGACTGTGGGGCTTGGTCCGCGTCTCTGGAGGGCTTGGTCCGCGTCTCTGGAGGACTGTGGGGCTTGGTCCACGTCTCTGGAGGACTGTGGGGCTTGGTCCGCGTCTCTGGAGGGCTTGGTCCGCGTCTCTGGAGGACTGTGGGGCTTGGTCCACGTCTCTGGAGGACTGTGGGGCTTGGTCCGCGTCTCTGGAGGACTGTGGGGCTTGGTCCGCGTCTCTGGAGGACTGTGGGGCTTGGTCCGCGTCTCTGGAGGACTGTGGGGCTTGGTCCGCGTCTCTGGAGGACTGTGGGGCTTGGTCCGCGTCTCTGGAGGACTGTGGGGCTTGGTCCGCGTCTCTGGAGGACTGTGGGGCTTGGTCCACGTCTCTGGAGGACTGTGGGGCTTGGTCCACGTCTCTGGAGGACTGTGGGGCTTGGTCCACGTCTCTGGAGGACTGTGGGGCTTGGTCCACGTCTCTGGAGGACTGTGGGGTTTGGTCCACGTCTCTGGAGGACTGTGGGGCTTGGTCCACAACAACTGCATTGCAGTTGGCCGTCTAGAAATCAACTTTCTTTACAAAAAACGACTCACTCTGCATCACCGATCTGAAGCTCTGGAAGACGGCCGATGTCCCTTCCTCCTTTCAGGCGTCTGCAGTTGTTAGATGGGTTGTATCTGTTGCTGTTAATGTTTTTGTGTGTGTGTGTGTGTGTGTGTGTGTGTAGGCGTCTGCAGTTGTTAGATGGAGAGTATGAGGTGTCTATGCAGCAGATGGTGGACTGTCCTGTCAACAAGAAGAGAGCCACCTGGGAAACGAACCTGGATGGAAAGGTACGTGTGTGTGTTGTCACCAGACCACAATTTGGACTTGGAAACCAGGTTTAGTATCACGTTACTCCATACCAAAACAATACCTGTGTTGTCATGTGCTGCTGCCATGCTATGTTGTTGTCTTTAGGTCTCTCTTTATGTGCTGTTGTGTTGTCTCTCGTCGTGATGTGTGTTTGGTACTATATTTTTTTATATGTATGGTATGTATGTATGTCATTTTTAATCCCAGCCCTCGTCCCCGCAGGAGGCCATTTGCCTTTTGGTAGGCCGTCATTGTAAATAAGATACATTTGTTCTTAACTGACTTGCCTCGTTAAATAAAGTTCAATAAAAAATGTAAATAAATAAAAGGTATATTAACAAGTCCCAGAATGGCTCCTGATCCAGTCAGATGAACTCAGCTACTACTCTGTTCAATAGTTAGGCTCCTGATCCAGTCAGATGAACTCAGCTACTACTCTGTTCAATAGTTAGGCTCCTGATCCAGTCAGATGAACTCAGCTACTACTCTGTTCAATAGTTAGGCTCCTGATCCAGTCAGATGAACTCAGCTACTACTCTGTTCAATAGTTAGGCTCCTGATCCAGTCAGATGAACTCAGCTACTACTCTGTTCAATAGTTAGGCTCCTGATCCAGTCAGAGCAGGACCCTATTTAAAATGTGAATTCACATCATTTTATGTTTCAGCGTTTGTGTTTTTAAATGGCTGTTTCAATGTTGTACATTTGTCACATCCCTATTTTAAATTTAACGATATTGAACTTCTAAGATGCCTAACTATTGAACAGAGTAGTATCTGAGTTCATCTGACTGGATCAGGAGCCTAACTATTGAACAGAGTAGTAGCTGAGTTCATCTGACTGGATCAGGAGCCTAACTATTGAACAGAGTAGTATCTGAGTTCATCTGACTGGATCAGGAGCCTAACTATTGAACAGAGTAGTAGCTGAGTTCATCTGACTGGATCAGGAGCCTAACTATTGAACAGAGTAGTATCTGAGTTCATCTGACTGGATCAGGAGCCTAACTATTGAACAGAGTAGTAGCTGAGTTCATCTGACTGGATCAGGAGCCTAACTATTGAACAGAGTAGTAGCTGAGTTCATCTGACTGGATCAGGAGCCTAACTATTGAACAGAGTAGTATCTGAGTTCATCTGACTGGATCAGGAGCCTAACTATTGAACAGAGTAGTAGCTGAGTTCATCTGACTGGATCAGGAGCCTAACTATTGAACAGAGTAGTAGCTGAGTTCATCTGACTGGATCAGGAGCCTAACTATTGAACAGAGTAGTAGCTGAGTTCATCTGACTGGATCAGGAGCCTAACTATTGAACCGAGTAGTAGCTGAGTTCATCTGACTGGATCAGGAGCCTAACTATTGAACAGAGTAGTAGCTGAGTTCATCTGACTGGATCAGGAGCCTAACTATTGAACCGAGTAGTATCTGAGTTCATCTGACTGGATCAGGAGCCTAACTATTGAACAGAGTAGTAGCTGAGTTCATCTGACTGGATCAGGAGCCTAACTATTGAACAGAGTAGTAGCTGAGTTCATCTGACTGGATCAGGAGCCTAACTATTGAACTTTAGCTGTCCGCTAGCATGGAAAGTTAGCCTACACAGTTGGAAGCTACCGGTATCTTCATGCATTGTAAAGTTATTCTACCCTGTATGATTTACGACTAGTAATTATCAGTTTCAACATTTCTCCACGTAATGTTGCATTATTCAAGTGTGTTAACTTCAGTACAGGCTGAGTGGGGAGCTAACATGATACAGTAGACTGAGTGGGGAGCTAACATGATACAGTAGACTGAGTGGGGAGCTAACATGATACAGTAGGCTGAGTGGGGAGCTAACATGATACAGTAGACTGAGTGGGGAGCTAACATGATACAGTAGGCTGAGTGGGGAGCTAACATGATACAGTAGACTGAGTGGGGAGCTAACATGATACAGTAGACTGAGTGGGGAGCTAACATGATACAGTAGACTGAGTGGGGAGCTAACATGATACAGTAGACTGAGTGGGGAGCTAACATGATACAGTAGACTGAGTGGGGAGAGCTAACATGATACAGTAGACTGAGTGGGGAGCTAACATGATACAGTAGACTGAGTGGGGAGCTGAAATGATACAGTAGACTGAGTGGGGAGCTAACATGATACAGTAGACTGAGTGGGGAGCTAACATGATACAGTAGACTGAGTGGGGAGCTAACATGATACAGTAGACTGAGTGGCTAAGTGGAGCTAACATGATACAGTCCAGACTCTCAGTACAGGCTAAGTAGGGAGCTAACATGATACAGTAGACTGAGGCTAAGTGGGGAGCTAACATGATACAGTAGACTGAGTGGGGAGCTAACATGATACAGTCCAGACTCCCAGTACAGGGGAGCTAACATGATACAGTAGACTGAGTGGGGAGCTAACATGATACAGTAGACTGAGTGGGGAGCTAACATGATACAGTAGACTGAGTGGGGAGCTAACATGATACAGTAGACTGAGTACAGGGGGAGCTAACATGATACAGTAGACTGAGTGGGGAGCTGAAATGATACAGACTGAGTGGGAGCTAACATGATACAGTCCAGACTGAGGTGGGGAGCTAACATGATACAGTAGACTGAGTGGGGAGCTAACATGATACAGTAGACTGAGTGGGGAGCTAACATGATACAGTAGACTGATACAGACTGGGGAGCTAACATGATACAGTAGACTGAGGTGTGGGAGCTAACATGATACAGTAGACTGAGTGGGGAGCTAACATGATACAGTAGAGGCTGAGTGGGGGAGCTAACATGATACAGTAGACTGAGTGGGGAGCTAACATGATACAGTAGACTGAGTGGGGAGCTAACATGATACAGTAGACTGAGTGGGGAGCTAACATGATACAGTAGACTGAGTGGGGAGCTAACATGATACAGTAGACTGAGTGGGGAGCTAACATGATACAGTAGACTGAGTGGGGAGCTGAAATGATACAGTCCAGACTCCCAGTACAGGCTAAGTAGGGAGCTAACATGATACAGTAGACTGAGTGGGGAGCTAACATGATACAGTAGACTGAGTGGGGAGCTAACATGATACAGTCCAGACTGAGTGGGGAGCTAACATGATACAGTAGACTGAGTGGGGAGCTAACATGATACAGTCCAGACTGTACAGGCTAAGGGGAGCTAACATGATACAGTACAGACTGAGTGGGGAGCTAACATGATACAGTCCAGACTGAGGCTAAGTGGGAGCTAACATGATACAGTCCAGACTGAGTGGGGAGCTAACATGATACAGTAGACTGAGTGGGGAGCTAACATGATACAGTAGACTCCCAGTACAGGGGAGCTAACATGATATAGTAGACTGAGTGGGGAGCTAACATGATACAGTCCAGACTGAGGTGGGGAGCTACACAGATACAGTAGACTGAGTGGGGAGCTAACATGATACAGTCCAGATTGAGGCTGGGGAGCTAAGCTACAGTAGACCAGTGGGGAGCTAACATGATACAGTCCAGACTGAGGCTGGGGAGCTAACATGATACAGTCCAGACTGTACAGGCTGGGGAGCTAACATGATACAGTCCAGACTGAGTGGGGAGCTAACATGATACAGTCCAGACTGTACAGGTGGGGAGCTAACATGATACAGTACAGTCCAGACTCCCAGACTGAGTGGGGAGCTAACATGATACAGTCCAGACTGAGTACAGGAGAGCTAACATGATACAGTCCAGACTCCCAGTACAGGCTAAGTGGCTAACATGAGAGACTCCCAGTACAGGCATGATACAGTACTACAGACAGACTGTACAGGCTGTGGAGAGCTAACATGATACAGTCCAGACTCCCAGTACAGGCTAAGTGGAGAGCTAACATGATACAGTCCAGACTGTACAGGCTAAGTGGAGAGCTAACATGATACAGTACAGACTCTCAGTACAGGCTAAGTGGAGAGCTAACATGATACAGTCCAGACTCCCAGTACAGGCTAAGTGGAGAGCTAACATGATACAGTCCAGACTCTCAGTACAGGCTAAGTGGGGAGCTAACATGATACAGTCCAGACTCCCAGTACAGGCTAAGTGGAGAGCTAACATGATACAGTCCAGACTCCCAGTACAGGCTAAGTGGCGACAGGCACGGTGCACTCCGTTGGGGACATCGACTGCGTTGATAAACAAATTTGATCCGTGAGATACATTTGGCAGAAAGTACCGAAAATAAAAATGATTGTATCAAAAAAAAGTCCAGAAGTTTTGTATACGGTGCATCACTAGTATGTAATTCCTCCTCCCAGGCCTCTGGTCTTCCCCTCTGAACAGACAGGAAGAGGTCAGCACTTCCCTTTACTCATGTCTTTGTCTCTCTCTCTCTCCCCCACTTTCTGTAGCTCCTCCCTCCGTTTGAGACGTTCTCCAAGGGTCCTACTCTCCAGTTCACACTGCGTTGGACAGGCGAGCCCAGTGATAGGTCGACGGCCCCTGTGGCCAAACCCCTCGCCACGCGGAACGCTGACGCTAGCAGCCTGACCTCCGACCCTAAGCCCTGCTCCCTCAGACCCACTCAGACCGTAGGTGAGACACGGGCCAGACGACGCACACGCACACATACGGACTGTTGTAATCTGTAGAAGCTCACTAAATGGTGTCAATTTAAAGGGATACTTTAACATATACCATGTTTAAATTAATATCATTTTTATGTCTTTGCGTCCGGTATAAAGGAAGTTAAGAGGTAGTTTTGTGAGCCAATGCTAACTAGCGTTAGCACAATGACTGGAAGTCTGTGGTGTCTGCTAGCGAACATTAGTTAGCAATTGCACCAGTGATAGTTAGCAACATCCTTCATACTGGACACTGAGAAATAAAAGTAGTATCCACGAGTTCATCTGATTTCTGGGGAAGTCGATAAAGGGCCTCATTACCAACCAAAATCCCCTGAAGTATCCCTTTAAACGTGGAACAGGTTAAAGTATCCCTTTAAACGTGGAACAGGTTAAAGTATCCCTTTAAACGTGGAACAGGTTAAAGTATCCCTTTAAACGTGGAACAGGTTAAAGTATCCCTTTAAACGTGGAACAGGTTAAAGTATCCCTTTAAACGTGGAACAGGTTAAAGTATCCCTTTAAACGTGGAGCAGGTTAAAGTATCCCTTTAAACGTGGAGCAGGTTAAAGTATCCCTTTAAACGTGGAGCAGGTTAAAGTATCCCTTTAAACGTGGGACACGTTCTATGACCTCACCAAAGAATCCCTTTAAACGTGGAACACGTTTCTTCCCTCTCTCTGTAGCTGTGAAAGACTCCTTCAGCAGTACAGAGTTTCAGATGAGACAAGAACACACACTTGAGGAACCAAGTGACAATCTACGCATATTCTACCAGGTGAGAGGAAGAAACACACTCGTATTCTTGACTTTAGAGCAGATTGCATTGTGCAATCCATGTCTGAATCACAGTTGTGTTGTGCTTGTCTTTTGTTCTCTTGTTATGTGTCTTGACTGGAGGTGGATGGTATGAGAGACCTGGTCCTTTATAACAGGTCTGACTGGGGGTTATTAGAGACCTGGTCCTTTATAGCAGGTCTGACTGGGGGTTATTAGAGACCTGGTCCTGGTTATAACAGGTCTGACTGGGGGTTATTAGAGACCTGGTCCTTTATAACAGGTCTGACTGGGGGTTATTAGAGACCTGGTCCTTTATAACAGGTCTGACTGGGGGTTATTAGAGACCTGGTCCTGGGGGTTATTAGAGACCTGGTCCTTTATAGCAGGTCTGACTGGGGGTTATTAGAGACCTGGTCCTTTATAGCAGGTCTGACTGGGGGGGTTATTAGAGACCTGGTCCTTTATAGCAGGTCTGACTGGGGGTTATTAGAGACCTGGTCCTTTATAGCAGGTCTGACTGGGGGTTATTAGAGACCTGGTCCTTTATAACAGGTCTGACTGGGGGTTATTAGAGACCTGGTCCTTTATAACTTTAGGTCTAGAGACCTGGTCCTTTATAGCAGGTCTGACTGGGGGTTATTAGAGACCTGGTCCTTTATAGCAGGTCTGACTGGGGGTTATTAGAGACCTGGTCCTTTATAACAGGTCTGACTGGGGTGGATGGTTATTAGAGACCTGGTCCTTTATAACAGGTCTGACTGGGGGTTATTAGAGACTGGTCCTTTATAACAGGTCTGACTGGGGGTTATTAGAGACCTGGTCCTTTATAACAGGTCTGACTGGGGGTTATTAGAGACCTGGTCCTTTATAACAGGTCTGACTAGGGGTTATTAGAGACCTGGTCCTTTATAACAGGTCTGACTGGGGGGTGGATGGTATTAGAGACCTGGTCCTTTATAGCAGGTCTGCATCCTGTTCCCTATATAGTGCCCTTCATTTGACCAGGGCCCATGGTTCACTATGTAGGCCATAGGGTCCCATTTGGTACAATGTATTTCAGACTTGGCTGTCTATGATGGGGAGTTTCATAGTTTCTACTGACTCCTACTCTATGGTCAGACTGGCTGACCTTTTGTGTAGAATTACATAGTCTATATCCTTCTCACGCTCTCCCTCTCTCTCCCTCTCTCCTTCTCCTCACCCCCCTCCCTCCCTCACCCCTCTCTCTCTCCCTTCCTCTCTCTCTCTCCTTCTGTCTCTAGTTCCTGTATAACCACAACACACAGCAGCAGACCGAGGCTAGAGATGACCTCCACTGTCCCTGGTGCACTCTGAACTGTAGGAGACTCTACAGTCTCCTCAAACACCTCAAACTGGCCCACAGCAGATTCATCTTCAACTACGTGGTGAGAACGAGGGGAAGCGAGAGAGAGACCCAGAGACAGAGTGTGTGTGTGTCTGGTGCACTCTGAACTGTAGAGGACTACAGTCACCTCAAACTGGCCCACAGCAGATACTTCTTCAACTATGACTACATTTAGACAGGCAGCCCAATTCTGATATTTTGCCAATATTTGGGTTGGCTGTGTAAACAGCCTAGGAGGTGAGAGAGACCGGGGGTGTGTGTGGGGGGGGGGGGTTGTACTGTCAGGAGCTGTACATATTGGGGGCTGAATTAAGGGCTGGTTATTAAACCATACAGGTCCGTTGTGATTGACATGTTCTATGACCTCACCAGCCCCACCCTAAAGGAGCGAGGATAGACGTGTCTATTAATGAGCGTTATGACGGGGTGCACGCTGGGAATCCTCGGGATATTCACAGTCAGCCCGGCTTCGCCTTCAGCAGGAACGGACCCGTCAAGAGATCCCCCGTCACACACATCCTCGTCTGCAGGTAACTGGGTACACACGTGTGGGTCACACACACACACACACACACACCTTCATCTGCAGGTAACTGGGTACACACGTGTGGGTCACACACACACACCTTCATCTGCAGGTAATGCAGACAGACACACACACCGTCATCTGCAGGTAACGCAGACAGACACACACACACACCTTCATCTGCAGGTAACACACACCCCTATAGTCGTAAAGGCCAAGTCAACTAGAAGTCCAGGTAGCAGATAAAGGGACCTATCAGACATGTATGTAGTTGCTGCTGTATATGAACTAATATACATGGGTTCTGACTGGTTTGTTACTTTACAATTGTAAAATGATATGCTCCCTGCTTTTCAAATCTAAGAAGACTGCTGGAAAGCCTGAACGCAAGATGGTCATTTCTGAGAGTCACACAGTGGAGGAACGTATTGTCTGTCTGTAGTCTACTGTACATGGAGGAACGTATTGTCTGTCTGTAGTCTACTGTACATGATGGAGGAACATATTGTCTGTAGTCTACTGTACATGATGGAGGGACATATTGTCTGTCTGTAGTCTACTGTACATGATGGAGGAACATATTGTCTGTCTGTAGTCTACTGTACATGATGGAGGAACATATTGTCTGTCTGTAGTCTACTGTACATGATGGAGGAACATATTGTCTGTAGTCTACTGTACATGATGGAGGAACATATTGTCTGTAGTCTACTGTACATGATGGAGGAACATATTGTCTGTCTGTAGTCTACTGTACATGATGGAGGAACATATTGTCTGTAGTCTACTGTACATGATGGAGGAACATATTGTCTGTCTGTAGTCTACTGTACATGATGGAGGAACATATTGTCTGTCTGTAGTCTACTGTACATGGAGGAACATATTGTCTGTCTGTAGTCTACTGTACATGGAGGAACATATTGTCTGTAGTCTACTGTACATGATGGAGGAACATATTGTCTGTAGTCTACTGTATATGGAGGAACATATTGTCTGTAGTCTACTGTACATGATGGAGGAACATATTGTCTGTCTGTAGTCTACTGTACATGATGGAGGAACATATTGTCTGTCTGTAGTCTACTGTACATGGAGGAACATATTGTCTGTCTGTAGTCTACTGTACATGGAGGAACATATTGTCTGTAGTCTACTGTACATGATGGAGGAACATATTGTCTGTCTGTAGTCTACTGTACATGATGGAGGAACATATTGTCTGTCTGTAGTCTACTGTACATGATGGAGGAACATATTGTCTGTCTGTAGTCTACTGTACATGATGGAGGAACATATTGTCTGTAGTCTACTGTACATGATGGAGGAACATATTGTCTGTCTGTAGTCTACTGTACATGATGGAGGAACATATTGTCTGTCTGTAGTCTACTGTACATGATGGAGGAACATATTGTCTGTCTGTAGTCTACTGTACATGGAGGAACATATTGTCTGTAGTCTACTGTACATGATGGAGGAACATATTGTCTGTAGTCTACTGTACATGATGGAGGAACATATTGTCTGTCTGTAGTCTACTGTACATGATGGAGGAACATATTGTCTGTCTGTAGTCTACTGTACATGATGGAGGAACATATTGTCTGTAGTCTACTGTACATGATGGAGGAACATATTGTCTGTCTGTAGTCTACTGTACATGATGGAGGAACATATTGTCTGTCTGTAGTCTACTGTACATGATGGAGGAACATATTGTCTGTCTGTAGTCTACTGTACATGGAGGAACATATTGTCTGTCTGTAGTCTACTGTACATGGAGGAACATATTGTCTGTCTGTAGTCTACTGTACATGGAGGAACATATTGTCTGTCTGTAGTCTACTGTACATGATGGAGGAACATATTGTCTGTCTGTAGTCTACTGTACATGATGGAGGAACATATTGTCTGTCTGTAGTCTACTGTACATGATGGAGGAACATATTGTCTGTCTGTAGTCTACTGTACATGATGGAGGAACATATTGTCTGTCTGTAGTCTACTGTACATGATGGAGGAACATATTGTCTGTAGTCTACTGTACATGGAGGAACATATTGTCTGTCTGTAGTCTACTGTACATGATGGAGGAACATATTGTCTGTCTGTAGTCTACTGTACATGATGGAGGAACATATTGTCTGTCTGTAGTCTACTGTACATGATGGAGGAACATATTGTCTGTCTGTAGTCTACTGTACATGGAGGAACATATTGTCTGTCTGTAGTCTACTGTACATGATGGAGGAACATATTGTCTGTCTGTAGTCTACTGTACATGATGGAGGAACATATTGTCTGTCTGTAGTCTACTGTACATGGAGGAACATATTGTCTGTCTGTAGTCTACTGTACATGATGGAGGAACATATTGTCTGTCTGTAGTCTACTGTACATGATGGAGGAACATATTGTCTGTCTGTAGTCTACTGTACATGATGGAGGAACATATTGTCTGTCTGTAGTCTACTGTACATGATGGAGGGACATATTGTCTGTCTGTAGTCTACTAAACATGATGGAGGGACATATTGTCTGTAGTCTACTGTACATGGAGGAACATATTGTCTGTCTGTAGTCTACTGTACAGAGTTCTCTCCTCCCTCTCTTCCCAGTTCTGGTTTGCCATCTAGCTTGCTACCTTTACTAGCCCAAACCAGTGACAAACTTAGCTATGTTATCCACATGTAGCAGTACACAAACAAAATCTTGCTCACTTATGTTGCCAGCTAGAAAGAAATGTTCACAAATTCATTCAGAAATGGAGGAAGAGCATAGCTAGCTTTAGCAAGCTAACGTTAGCAGCTGCCTCTTCAAGAAGATCTTTACCTCTCTCTTTCCCTCTCCTCTGTTCTCCTTCCTGTAGGATATTTACCTCTCTCTCTCCCTCTCCTCTGTTCTCCTTCCAATAGGATCTTTACCTCTCTCTCTTTCCCTCTCCTCTGTTCTCCTTCCTGTAGGATCTTTACCTCTCTCTCTTTCCCTCTCCTCTGTTCTCCTTCCAATAGGATCTTTACCTCTCTCTTTCCCTCACTTCTGTTCTCCTTCCTGTAGGATATTTACCTCTCTCTTTCCCTCTCTTCTGTTCTCCTTCCTGTAGGATATTTACCTCTCTCTCTTTCCCTCTCCTCTGTTCTCCTTCCAGTAGGATCTTTACCTCTCTCTCTTTCCCTCTCCTCTGTTCTCCTTCCAATAGGATCTTTACCTCCCTCTCTTTCCCTCTCCTCTGTTCTCCTTCCTGTAGGATATTTACCTCTCTCTCTTTCCCTCTCTTCTGTTCTCCTTCCTGTAGGATATTTACCTCTCTCTCTTTCCCTCTCTTCTGTTCTCCTTCCTGTAGGATATTTACCTCTCTCTCTTTCCCTCTCTTCTGTTCTCCTTCCTGTAGGATATTTACCTCTCTCTCTTTCCCTCTCTTCTGTTCTCCTTCCTGTAGGATCTTTACCTCTCTCTCTTCCCTCTCTTCTGTTCTCCTTCCTATAGGATCTTTACCTCTCTCTCTTTCCCTCTCTTCTGTTCTCCTTCCAATAGGATCTTTACCTCTCTCTCCTTCCCTCTCTTCTGTTCTCCTTCCAATAGGATCTTTACCTCTCTCTCTTTCCCTCTCCTCTGTTCTCCTTCCTGTAGGATATCTTTCTTTCCCTCCTTCTCTCTCTTTCCCTCTCCTCTGTTCTCCTTCCAATAGGATAGGATCTTTCCCTCTCTCTGTTCTCCTTCCTGTAGGATCTTTCTCTCTCTTTCCCTCTCCTCTGTTCTCCTTCCAGTAGGATCTTTCCCTCTCCTTCCCTCTCTTTCCCTCTCTTCTGTTCTCCTTCCAATAGGATCTTTACCTTTCCTCTCTCTTTCCCTCTCTTCTGTTCTCCTTCCAATAGGATCTTTACCTCTCTCTTTCCCTCTCCTCTGTTCTCCTTCCTGTAGGATCTTTACCTCTCTCTCTTTCCCTCTCTTCTGTTCTCCTTCCAATAGGATATTTACCTCTCTCTCTTTCCCTCTCTTCTGTTCTCCTTCCAATAGGATCTTTACCTCCCTCTCTCTCTCTCTTCTCTCTCTCTCTCTCTCTCTCATATTTATATTCATTCTCCCCCTACCCATCTCCCCTCTTCCTGTAGGCTAAAGCATGTATGTATTCAGGTACAATTGACATTCACTTACTAACCCCTCCCTCTCCTCCCCTTAGACCAAAGCGTCTCCTCCCCCCCAGTCTGTGTGAGTTCCTGGAGGCTGATGGAGGAGAGGGAGACCAGCAGAGAATCATCCCAGGTCACAACCGCCTCTACTTCCGCTCAGACAGCTGTACCCCCAAAACACCCCAGGAGGTAGATCACGACAGTGAGGATGAGACAGACCCCTTCTGGCTCCGAGAGAGGACCATCATGGTGAGAGACACAAACACACACTGAGCAGGTAGCTACCACACATGGTGAGATACACACTGAGCAGGTAGCAGGTAGACATTGGGTTTGGAGTCTCCAACTTGACTCTGGATCCACTCTGACTGTTGTTCTGTCTACAGCAAATCCAGGAGTTTACAGACGTGAACGATGGAGAGAAGGAGGTGATGAAGCTATGGAACCTTCACGTTATGAAGTATGGGTACGTACCCCGCATTAAAGCCCTGGCCTCGTTATACAGCCTCTGTTTAAAGCATCACGTTGCTGTGTGTCGTTCTCTAGAGCTTCATCAGGCGTTGCTGTGTCGTTCTCTAGACGTTGCTGTGTCGTTCTCTAGAGCTTCATCAGACGTTGCTGTGTCGTTCTCTAGACGTTGCTGTGTGTCGATCTCTAGAGCTTCATCAGATGTTGCTGTGTGTCGGTGTCGGTGCCGTTCTCTAGTGCTTCATCAGACGTTGCTGTGTGTCGGTTCGTTCTAGACGTTGTTGTGCTTCATCAGACGTTGCTGTGTGCTGCTGTGTCGTTCTCTAGAGCTTCATCAGATGTTGCTGTGTGTCGGTGCCGTTCTCTAGAGCTTCATCAGACATTGTGTGTTGTTCTCTAGACGTTGCTGTGTGCCGTTCTCTAGACGTTGCTGTGTGCCGTTCTCTAGACGTTGCTGTGTGTCGTTCTCTAGACGTTGCTGTGTGTCATCAGATGTTGCTGTGTGTCGGTGCCGTTCTCTAGAGCTTCATCAGACGTTGCTGTGTGTCGTTCTCTAGACGTTGTTGTGTGTCGTTCTCTAGAGCTTCATCAGACGTTGCTGTGTGTCGTTCTCTAGACGTTGCTGTGTGTCGTTCTCTAGAGCTTCATCAGACGTTGCTGTGTGTCGTTCTCTAGACGTTGCTGTGTGTCCTCTAGAGCTTCATCAGACGTTGCTGTGTGTCGTTCTCTAGACGTTGCTGTGTGTCGTTCTCTAGAGCTTCATCAGACGTTGCTGTGTGTCGTTCTCTAGACGTTGCTGTGTGTCGTTCTCTAGACGTTGCTGTGTGTCGTTCTCTAGAGCTTCATCAGACGTTGCTGTGTGTCGTTCTCTAGACGTTGTTGTGTGTCGTTCTCTAGAGCTTCATCAGACGTTGCTGTGTGTGTAGACGTTGTTGTGTGTCTCTAGAGCTTCATCAGACGTTGCTGTGTGTCGTTCTCTAGACGTTGCTGTGTGTCGTTCTCTAGACGTTGCTGTGTGTCGTTCTCTAGACGTTGCTGTGTGCCGTTCTCTAGACGTTGCTGTGTGCCGTTCTCTAGACGTTGCTGTGCCGTTCTCTAGACGTTGCTGTGTGCCGTTCTCTAGACGTTGCTGTGTGTCGTTCTCTAGACGTTGCTGTGTGTCGTTCTCTAGACGTTGCTGTGTGCCGTTCTCTAGACGTTGCTGTGTGTCGTTCTCTAGACGTTGCTGTGTCGTTCTCTAGAGCTTCATCAGACGTTGCTGTGTCGTTCTCTAGAGCTTCATCAGACGTTGTTGTTGTGTGTCGTTCTCTATAAGACGTTGCTGTGTGTTCTCTAGACGGACGTTGTTGTGTGTCGTTCTCTAGACGTTGCTGTGTGTCGTTCTCTAGAGCTTCATCAGACGTTGCTGTGTGTCGTTCTCTAGACGTTGTGTGTGTCCTCTAGAGCTTCATCAGACGTTGCTGTGTGTCGTTCTCTAGACGTTGCTGTGTGTCGTTCTCTAGACGTTGCTGTGTGTCGGTGCCGTTCTCTAGAGCTTCATCAGACGTTGCTGTGTGTCATTCTCTAGACCGTTGTTGTGTGTCGTTCTCTAGAGCTTCATCAGACGTTGCTGTGTGTCGTTCTCTAGACGTTGTTGTGTGTCGTTCTCTAGAGCTTCATCAGACGTTGTGTCGTTCTCTAGACGTTGCTGTGTGTCGTTCTCTAGACGTTGCTGTGTGTCGTTCTCAGACGTTGCTGTGTGTCGTTCTCTAGACGTTGCTGTGTGTCGTTCTAGACGTTGCTGTGTGTCGTTCTCTAGACGTTGCTGTGTGTCGTTCTCTAGACGTTGTTGTGTGTCCTCTAGAGCTTCATCAGACGTTGCTGTGTGTCGTTCTCTAGACGTTGCTGTGTGTCGTTCTCTAGACGTTGCTGTGTGTCGTTCTCTAGACGTTGCTGTGTGTCGTTCTCTAGACGTTGCTGTGTGCCGTTCTCTAGACGTTGCTGTGTGCAGTTCTCTAGACGTTGCTGTGCCGTTCTCTAGACGTTGCTGCCGTCTAGACGTTGCTGTGTGCAGTTCTCTAGACGTCTAGATGTTGCTGTGTGCCGTTCTCTAGATGTTGCTGTGTCGTTCTCTAGACGTTGCTGTGTGCCGTTCTCTAGACGTTGCTGTGTGTCGTTCTCTAGACGTTGCTGTTGTCGTTCTCAGACGTTGCTGTGTGTCGTTCTCTAGACGTTGCTGTGTGTCGTTCTCTAGACGTTGCTGTGTGTCGTTCTCTAGAGCTTCATCAGACGTTGCTGTGTGTCTAGACGTTGTTGTGTGTCGTTCTCTAGAGCTTCATCAGACGTTGCTGTGTGTGTTCTCTAGACGTTGCTGTGTGTCGTTCTCTAGAGCTTCATCAGACGTTGCTGTGTGTCGTTCTCTAGACGTTGTTGTGTGTCGTTCTCTAGACGTTGCTGTGTGTCGTTCTCTAGACGTTGCTGTGTGTCGGTGCCGTTCTCTAGAGCTTCATCAGACGTTGCTGTGTGTCATTCTCTAGACGTTGTTGTGTGTCGTTCTCTAGAGCTTCATCAGACGTTGCTGTGTGTCGTTCTCTAGACGTTGCTGTGTGTCGTTCTCTAGAGCTTCATGCTGTGTGTCGTTCTCTAGACGTTGCTGTGTGTCGTTCTCTAGACGTTGCTGTGTGTCGTTCTCTAGACGTTGCTGTGTGTCGTTCTCTAGACGTTGCTGTGTGTCGTTCTCTAGACGTTGCTGTGTGTCGTTCTCTAGACGTTGCTGTGTGTCGTTCTCTAGACGTTGCTGTGTGTCGTTCTAGAGCTTCATCAGACGTTGCTGTGTGTCGTTCTCTAGACGTTGTTGTGTGTCGTTCTCTAGAGCTTCATCAGACGTTGCTGTGTCGTTCTCTAGACGTTGCTGTGTGTCCTCTAGAGCTTCATCAGACGTTGCTGTGTGTCGTTCTCTAGACGTTGCTGTGTGTCGTTCTCTAGACGTTGCTGTGTGTCGTTCTCTAGACGTTGCTGTGTGTCGTTCTCTAGACGTTGCTGTGTGCCGTTCTCTAGACGTTGCTGTGTGCAGTTCTCTAGACGTTGCTGTGTGTCGTTCTCTAGACGTTGCTGTGTGTCGTTCTCTAGACGTTGCTGTGTGTCGGTGCCGTTCTCTAGACGTTGCTGTGTGTCGTTTCTATAAGACGTTGCTGTGTGTCGTTCTCTAGACGTTGCTGTGTGCCGTTCTCTAGACGTTGCTGTGTGCCGTTCTCTAGACGTTGCTGTGTGCCGTTCTCTAGACGTTGCTGTGTGCCGTTCTCTAGACGTTGCTGTGTGCCGTTCTCTAGACGTTGCTGTGTGCCGTTCTCTAGACGTTGCTGTGTGTCGGTGCCGAGCTTCATCAGACGTTGTTGTTGTGTGTCGTTCTCTATAAGACGTTGCTGTGGTCTTGGCCTGTGCACTTGAGCCAACAGCTGGCACATACAGTGTGGGGTTAGCCTACATGATGAGATTATTATGGATAAGGGCTAGATTTATTTTGGGGGACGGGGGGGGGTCAAATGACCCTGGATATTTATTGTGAAGGAGCATCAAGTAGGCAAGTTCATCTTTCACCTCCCTGTTCATCACTTATTACATCTGTAGCTTAAACTGTGAATCACATCGTCGCATGACTCCAAGTTTACTTCCATATGATGGTTGGATGGAAACCTGCTTAATGACATCTATTTCTCACTCATTTAGAGTTTAAAAATGCTCTCAAACACAACAGAATCTGTATTATTTGTATGTTTTATTTAATTACGAAAGTCAGTTGAGAACAAATTCTTATTTACAATGACGGCCTAGGAACAGTGGGTTAAATGCCTTGTTCAGGGGCAGAACTACAGGTTTTTACCTTGTCAGCTCGGGGATTCGATTTAGCAACCTTTCGGTTACTGTCCCAATGCTCTAACCACCAGGCTACCTGCTCTAACCACCAGGCTACCTGCTCTAACCACCAGGCTACCTGCTCTAACCACCAGGCTACCTGCTCTAACCACTAGGCTACCTGCTCTAACCACCAGGCTACCTGCTCTAACAACTAGGCTACCTGCTCTAACCACTAGGCTACCTGCTCTAACCACTAGGCTACCTGCTCTAACCACCAGGCTACCTGCTCTAACAACTAGGCTACCTGCTCTAACCACCATTCTACCTGCTCTAGCCACCAGGCTACCTGCTCTAACCACTAGGCTACCTGCTCTAACCACTAGGCTACCTGCTCTAACCACTAGGCTACCTGCTCTAACCACTAGGCTACCTGCTCTAACCACTAGGCTACCTGCTCTAACCACTAGGCTACCTGCTCTAACCACTAGGCTACCTGCTCTAACCACTAGGCTACCTGCTCTAACCACTAGGCTCCCTGCTCTAACCACTAGGCTACCTGCTCTAACCACTAGGCTACCTGCTCTAACCACTAGGCTCCCTGCTCTAACCACTAGGCTACCTCAAATCAAATCAAATCAAATTTTATTTGTCACATACACATGGTTAGCAGATGTTAATGCGAGTGTAGCGAAATGCTTGTGCTTCTAGTTCCGACAATGCAGTAATAACGAACAAGTAATCTAACTAACAATTCCAAAAAAAACTACTGTCATACACAGTGTAAGGGGATAAAGAATATGTACATAAGGATATATGAATGAGTGATGGTACAGAGCAGCATAGGCAAGATACAGTAGATGATATCGAGTACAGTATATACATATGAGATAAGTATGTAAACCAAGTGGCATAGTTAAAGTGGCTAGTGATACATGTATTACATAAGGATGCAGTCGATGATATAGAGTACAGTATCAACGTATGCATATGAGATGAACAATGTAGGGTAAGTAACATTATATAAGGTAGCATTGTTTAAAGTGGCTAGTGATATATTTACATCATTTCCCATCGATTCCCATGATTAAAGTGGCTGGAGTAGAGTCAGTGTCATTGACAGTGTGTTGGCAGTAGCCACTCAATGTTAGTGGTGGCTGTTTAACAGTCTGATGGCCTTGAGATAGAAGCTGTTTTTCAGTCTCTCGGTCCCAGCTTTGATGCACCTGTACTGACCTCGCCTTCTGGATGGCAGCGGGGTGAACAGGCAGTGGCTCGGGTGGTTGATGTCCTTGATGATCTTTATGGCCTTCCTGTAGCATCGGGTGGTGTAGGTGTCCTGGAGGGCAGGTAGTTTGCCCCCGGTGATGCGTTGTGCAGACCTCACTACCCTCTGGAGAGCCTTACGGTTGAGGGCGGTGCAGTTGCCATACCAGGCGGTGATACAGCCCGCCAGGATGCTCTCGATTGTGCATCTGTAGAAGTTTGTGAGTGCTTTTGGTGACAAGCCGAATTTCTTCAGCCTCCTGAGGTTGAAGAGGCGCTGCTGCGCCTTCCTCACGATGCTGTCTGTGTGAGTGGACCAATTCAGTTTGTCTGTGATGTGTATGCCGAGGAACTTAAAACTTGCTACCCTCTCCACTACTGTTCCATCGATGTGGATGGGGGGTGTTCCCTCTGCTGTTTCCTGAAGTCCACAATCATCTCCTTAGTTTTGTTGACGTTGAGTGTGAGGTTATTTTCCTGACACCACACTCCGAGGGCCCTCACCTCCTCCCTGTAGGCCGTCTCGTCGTTGTTGGTAATCAAGCCTACCACTGTTGTGTCGTCCGCAAACTTGATGATTGAGTTGGAGGCGTGCATGGCCACGCAGTCGTGGGTGAACAGGGAGTACAGGAGAGGGCTCAGAACGCACCATTGTGGGGCCCCAGTGTTGAGGATCAGCGGGGAGGAGATGTTGTTGCCTACCCTCACCACCTGGGGGCGGCCCGTCAGGAAGTCCAGTACCCAGTTGCACAGGGCGGGTCGAGACCCAGGGTCTCGAGCTTGATGACGAACTTGGAGGGTACTATGGTGTTGAATGCCGAGCTGTAGTCGATGAACAGCATTCTCACATAGGTATTCCTCTTGTCCAGATGGGTTAGTGGCAGTGTGGTTGAGATTGCATCGTCTGTGGACCTGTTTGGGCGGTAAGCAAATTGGAGTGTGTCAAGGGTGTCAGGTAGGGTGGAGGTGATATGGTCCTTGACTAGTCTCTCAAAGCACTTCATGATGACGGATGTGAGTGCTACGGGGCGGTAGTCGTTTAGCTCAGTTACCTTAGCTTTCTTGGGAACAGGAACAATGGTGGCCCTCTTGAAGCATGTGGGAACAGCAGACTGGTATAGGGATTGATTGAATATGTCCGTAAACACACCGGCCAGCTGGTCTGCGCATGCTCTGAGGGCGCGGCTGGGGATGCCGTCTGGGCCTGCAGCCTTGCGAGGGTTAACACGTTTAAATGTCTTACTCACTTCGGCTGCAGTGAAGGAGAGACCGCATGTTTCCGTTGCAGGCCGTGTCAGTGGCACTGTATTGTCCTCAAAGCGGGCAAAAAGTTATTTAGTCTGCCTGGGAGCAAGACATCCTGGTCCGTGACTGGGCTGGGTTTCTTCCTGTAGTCCGTGATTGACTGTAGACCCTGCCACATACCTCTTGTGTCTGAGCCGTTGAATTGAGATTCTACTTTGTCTCTGTACTGGCGCTTAGCTTGTTTGATAGCCTTGCGGAGGGAATAGCTGCACTGTTTGTATTCAGCCATGTTACCAGACACCTTGCCCTGATTAAAAGCAGTGGTTCGTGCCTTCAGTTTCACACGAATGCTGCCATCAATCCACGGTTTCTGGTTAGGGAATGTTTTAATCGTTGCTATGGGAACGACATCTTCAACGCACGTTCTAATGAACTCGCACACCGTATCAGCGTATTCGTCAATGTTGTTGTCTGACGCAATACGAAACATCTCCCAGTCCACGTGATGGAAGCAGTCTTGGAGTGTGGAGTCAGCTTGGTCGGACCAGCGTTGGACAGACCTCAGCGTGGGAGCTTCTTGTTTTAGTTTCTGTCTGTAGGCAGGGATCAACAAAATGGAGTCGTGGTCAGCTTTTCCGAAAGGGGGGCGGGGCAGGGCCTTATATGCGTCGCGGAAGTTAGAGTAACAATGATCCAGGGTCTTTCCACCCCTGGTTGCACAATCGATATGCTGATAAAATTTAGGGAGTCTTGTTTTCAGATTAGCCTTGTTAAAATCCCCAGCTACAATGAATGCAGCCTCCGGATAAATCGTTTCCAGTTTGCAGAGAGTTAAATAAAGCTCTAACCACTAGGCTACCTGCTCTAACCACTAGGCTCCCTGCTCTAACCACTAGGCTACCTGCCGCCCCTCTAACCACTAGGCTACCTGCTCTAACCACTAGGCTACCTGCCGCCCCTCTAACCACTAGGCTACCTGCTCTAACCACTAGGCTACCTGCCGCCCCTCTAACCACTAGGCTCTCTGCTCTAACCACTAGGCTACCTGCTCTAACCACTAGGCTACCTGCTCTAACCACTAGGCTACCTGCTCTAACCACTAGGCTCCCTGCTCTAACCACTAGGCTCCCTGCTCTAACCACTAGGCTCCCTGCTCTAACCACTAGGCTACCTGCTCTAACCACTAGGCTACCTGCTCTAACCACTAGGCTACCTGCTCTAACCACTAGGCTCCCTGCTCTAACCACTAGGCTACCTGCCCCTCTAACCACTAGGCTACCTGCTCTAACCACTAGGCTACCTGCTCTAACCACTAGGCTACCTGCCGCCCCTCTAACCACTAGGCTACCTGCCGCCCCTCTAACCACTAGGCTACCTGCTCTAACCACTAGGCTACCTGCCGCCCCTCTAACCACTAGGCTACCTGCCGCCCCTCTAACCACTAGGCTACCTGCCGCCCCCAAATGAATTCGTATGAACCAGGCGCTCTCGACTAGAGGCTCCGTAGTGTCTGTGGCGCAGGCTGAACGTTTGACGTCCCTACTCTAATCCCCCTCCTCTCTCTCTCTCCCCTCCCCCCCTCCCCCCTCTCCCCCCTCTCTCTCTCTGCCCCTCAGCTACATAGCAGATAACCAGATGAACGGAGCCTGTCTGGCGTTTGTGGAAGGTTGCGGAGCGTACATTGCCAGGAAGAACCTCTGTAGGAACTTCCTGTTACACCTGGTCAGCATGCATGACTTTAAACTGGTTACCACGGCAACCATCAACCAGGCCATGACACGCCTCCGACACATCCAGCAGACCCAGCGGCAGGAAGGAGGAGAGGGGGATGGAGGAGAGTATTGGGTGACAGCGCTGGAGTCTCCGTCTGAGCTGCAACCCGACTATGCCATATGTAATGACGACCACGCGGATGGTAAGAGTAACCATGGTAATGGCCGCACGAACGGAAACGGCGATGGCGATGAAGCTGGTAGTTCTGTTGCTGTGGAAACGTCCAGGCCGAGCAAGAGGCATAAGTTGTGAGGTACACTCCGGCCCTCTCCTGGAGGAGTGATGAGTATCTAAAAGGATGCCCGGTGATTGGCTGAGTGGAGGATGAAAATAATAAGAGAGACTCATGATGACATCATTCCAAACAAGCACTGGGTGTTGGGTTTACCGTATAGAGGTGGTGGGCCAGAATCATTTAAGTCAATTTGGACGGACACACACACACACACACACACACACACACACACACACACACACACACACACACACACACACACACACACACACAGAGTCCCACTGGTTATAGCAGGGAAACCGTGGTCTAGTTTTTCCCCATGTCTGGTTATTCAGTCTTGCTTTGATGTCATTAGACTGATGTTACAGTGACCATGAGGTCTGTAAACACATCACTTTAGCAATAACTTAGTCCCAACTGGCACCATATTCCTTTATACTAGTGTGCACTACTTTTTACCAGGCCCTGCTATAGACTAGGGGATGTACTTGTACATCAAGCTGTCTGCTATAGACTAGGGGATGTACTTGTACATCAAGCTGTCTGCTATAGATTAGCATTCTGTCCAGGAGGTGTACTTGTACATCAAGCTGTCTACTATAGACAAGGGGGTGTACTTGTACATCAAGCTGTCTGCTATAGACTAGCATTCTGTCCAGGAGGTGTACTTGTACATCAAGCTGTCTGCTATAGACAAGGGGGTGTACTTGTACATCAAGCTGTCTGCTATAGATTAGCATTCTGTCCAGGAGATGTACTTGTACATCAAGCTGTCTACTATAGACAAGGGGGTGTACTTGTACATCAAGCTGTCTGCTATAGACTAGCATTCTGTCCAGGAGGTGTACTTGTACATCAAGCTGTCTGCTATAGACTAGCATTCTGTCCAGGAGGTGTACTTGTACATCAAGCTGTCTGCTATAGACTAGCATTCTGTCCAGGGGGTGTACTTGTACATCAAGCTGTCTGCTATAGACTAGCATTCTGTCCAGGAGGTGTACTTGCACATCATGCTATAGACTAGCATTCTGTCCAGGAGGTGTACTTGTACATCAAGCTGTCTGCTATAGACTAGCATTCTGTCCAGGAGTGGTACTTGTACATCAAGCTGCCTCACTACAGAAGCAGGAGGTGGGCTCCTGCCCTCTGGGCCGTTCTGGCTGTTACAAGGCTTTAGTACTCTAGTCCGAGGCCCATAGGGTCCTGTATAGATCAGTGGTTCCCAAACTGTTTCACTCAGGTCCCTCTTCCAGCATTGGGGAACATTCATTTCTATGGGCACAAGCACTGTTCATGACACAAACGGTTCACACCCCTAAAATGTTGCAGATTTTAAAGCTTATTTCCTTGGCCGTCTGTGCACTAGATAGGAAATAAGGTGCCATTTGGGATATTTGATTTGGGACAAACCGAAAAGACTTGGGTCGTCTTCACTTGGGATGGACTACCTGAACAATATAAACGTTTGTTTTCGTTTTCTTTTGCTAAACGTTTTTGCTACAGTGTGCACTAATGAATACAACCCTGATGACGGACAGACTCTGCTGTATTGTTATTTAAGGGGAATGGTTGGTTGTAATGATGATGCATTCTGAATTTCAACATTTGATAGTTATGTTTATTACTATGGGGGCCATTTTGAGGCTAACCTTGAGGGACGGTACGCTGGTCTGAAGTCTAGCTCTTGGAAACAGTGTTGTTGGACTAGAAGGTGTCTGGCTCAGGGTAGAAACATCCCTTTGCCCCCCCCCATCCATCCTAAACTAAATGTGTATTGCTGTCAGACCTCTGTTTAAATACTATTTGGAGTCTTTAACGTTTGCTCTAGCCTGCCTGGAGTGCTAGATGGGAGGGGAGTTGCAGTTTTGGGACTAGTCTTTAGGTCCATTTAAGCCAGGCAAGCTCAATCAAGCACAGATCGAGTATTTGAACTCGGGTCTGGTTAGCACTCAAGTCAGTCCGGATCCAATGGTGCTACTAGACAGATGATTCAGGCCCTCAGCGAGCACAGATCGCAGTCATCTGTAACCTTTTTGAGGTTGTCAGGTCATTAGGTCAAGGTTCAGTTACACTGTATGACCACATTCATCATCAAGCTGAAACCGTGCAGCACCCGCATCCACTCACTGCTTTTGGGCAGTGTCCCGAATGGCTCCCTATATAGTATACTACTTTTGACCAGGGTCCACAGGGTAGTGCACTACTTATAGGGAATAGGGTGCCATTTGGGACGTACTCTTACTATGTTGGAGTAATTTGGGCACGGTCAGTGTTGACGTCTTTAGAAAGGTGACATGTTGACCTGCTGGACATCAACTGTAGTAAGTATTACAGTGGAGAGTTAAATGTTGAGTTTCCTGGCCAAAGGGAGTTGGATCTGCTGCAGATTTTCTACTGTTTTCCTCACCTGTGAAACTGTCCCAATTAGCATCTTATTTCCTATATATATAGTGTACCATAGGGCCCTGGTCAAAAGTAGCATGGACCACAGGAGGTTGGTGGCACCTTTTGGGGAGGACGGGCTCGTGGTAATGGCTGGAGCGGAATGGTATCTAACATGTGATTTCCATGTGTTTGATGCCATTATGAGCCGTCCTCCCCTCAGCAGCCTCCACTGGTAAGGGCCCTGGTCAACAGGAGTGCACTATATAGGAAATAGGGTGTCATTTCAGATATAGGAAACAGGGTGTCATTGCTTCTCCAGTGATGGGGTGGATCTTTTCAGGTGTGAACTTGAATTGCAATCAATCAGGACCCAAACAAAGGAAGCTGTTCCTACGTTCTGTAGCTGTGTGCAGTAGCTGTGTGCAGTATGTTGACGAGGGTCATGTTCATTTTGGCACAAAACGTTAGAAAGCACTCAAAACGAGGGAGTTGGAGGTACTCTCTGTACTAATCCAATAAAACACTTATCTTCTGTTGCAAAACGTTTTGCTACAGTGCGCCTCAGTGAACATGACCCAGGTTTTGTGTATATATATATATATATATATATCACTTCAGGAAAAAGGAGCAACATTTTGCTCTAGCGAACCCAGAATGGAAAATGCAAAAGAAAAACAGGACTTTTGTTCACCAACATCCTAAAACCAGCTGGACGTTGGAATTTAGTAATCAAGGAGTCATAGAAAATGTTTTCTATTTAAAAGAATAAAGATGTTTTGTGCTATTACCATAAACGCCTCCTATGGTTTTAATTGGATGGATACGGTTCTAACACTACTGGTCACGTTCTCACGGATACGGTTCTAACACTACTGGTCACTGTAACTATCTCATGGATACGGTTCTAACACTACTGGTTACTGTAACTATCTCACGGATACGGTTCTAACACTACTGGTTACCGTAACTATCTCACGGATACGGTTCTAACACTACTGGTCACGTTCTCACGGATACGGTTCTAACACTACTGGTCACGTTCTCACGGATACGGTTCTAACACTACTGGTCACGTTCTCACGGATCTGGTTCTAACACTACTGGTCACGTTCTCACGGATACGGTTCTAACACTACCGGTCACGTTCTCATGGATACGGTTCTAACACTACCGGTCACGTTCTCACGGATCTGGTTCTAACACTACCGGTCACGTTCTCACGGATCTCACGTTCTCACGGATCTAACACTACCGGTCACGTTCTCACGGATCTAACACTACCGGTCACGTTCTCACGGATCTAACACTACCGGTCACGTTCTCACGGATCTAACACTACCGGTCACGTTCTCACGGATCTAACACTACCGGTCACGTTCTCACGGATACGGTTCTAACACTACCGGTCACGTTCTCACGGTTCTAACACGGGTCACGTCACGGATCTAACACTACCGGTCACGTTCTCACGGATACGGTTCTAACACTACTGGTCACGTTCTCACGGATACGGTTCTAACACTACTGGTCACGTTCTCACGGATACGGTTCTAACACTACCGGTCACGTTCTCACGGATACGGTTCTAACACTACCGGTCACGTTCTCACGGATACGGTTCTAACACTACCGGTCACGTTCTCACGGATACGGTTCTAACACTACCGGTCACGTTCTCATGGATACGGTTCTAACACTACCGGTCACGTTCTCACGGATCTAACACTACCGGTCACGTTCTCACGGATCTAACACTACTGGTCACGTTCTCGCGGATACGGTTCTAACACTACTGGTTACTGTAACTATCTCACGGATACGGTTCTAACACTACTGGTTACTGTAACTATCTCACGGATACGGTTCTAACACTACTGGTCACGTTCTCATGGATACGGTTCTAACACTACCGGTCACGTTCTCACAGATCTAACACTACCGGTCACGTTCTCACGGATCTAACACTACTGGTCACGTTCTCACGGATCTAACACTACTGGTCACGTTCTCACGGATACGGTTCTAACACTACCGGTCACGTTCTCACGGATACGGATCTAACACTACTGGTCACGTTCTCGTGGATACGGTTCTAACACTACTGGTCACGTTATCGCGGATACGGTTCTAACACTACTGGTTACTGTAACTATCTCATGGATACGGTTCTCACACTACCTCATGGATACGGTTCTAACACTACTGGTCACGTTACTGTCTCATTGATACGGTTCTATCTCATTCACATGTTAGGATAGTGGATAGACCTTCAATGAGCTCGAGAATAGAACTTTTCAGACGGGGCCGGTAGGAATGTGCCCAACTAGCCCGTCAGACCAGCCAAATGTTGTATTTCCAAACATGACACGGGCCGGAACATTTTGGACCCCGTTGTTACCCTGGCTAGTAGAAATGGTCTGCTAGCCTGGCTGACCCAAAATCCTGACCATCTCTTGGTGTAGCTCCAATTTTGGATTGTTTCATATTTCAGACAAAAAAATATAACCAAAAATGGATGACTAAGCAATTTATTGGATGTTTCTGGGGCATTCGTTCTGTACTGAAGGAAGGCACAAACACAGATGTCAATAACAAGCAGGACTGGGGTCAATGCCATTTTAGGAAGTCGACTCACATTCCACTTTAACGCAAATTGGAATTTCAGTTAATCTCCCGAATTGAAATGGAACTGAGCCCCCAACCCTGATTTACAAGTCACAGTCAGCATTCCAAATGGCACCCTATCTGATGCACTTCTTTTGACCAGCCCTATGGATCCTGGTCAAAAGTAGTGCACTAGATAGGGGATAGGGTGCTATTTGGGACTCCTACACAGTTAAAGGAATCGGAGACGGATGTTTGCATGAAGAGGGTGGTGGATGACAGACAGCTGAGGACGACCCCACTATAACAGGTGGCCTGGTTCCATTTCCAACCCCACAACCCTACCCTTGCGCCATTGGCAGCCTTTCACTGATATCAGATGATTTGGATGTGAAGCAACACTGCCACAGAGTAACTATACAGCTATATACTGTATCCAAGCTATAGCTTTTATCTAGCAGTGTCTTACAGTATGTATGACCACTGTTAAACTCCCGAGTGGCGCAGCGGTCAAAGGCACTGTATTGCAGTGCTAGAGGCGTCACTACAGACTCTGGTTCGTTTCCAGGCTGTCACACAACCGGCCATGATCGGGAGTCCCATAGGGTTTGGCCCAGCATCGTCCGGGTTAGGGGAGGGGGGTAGGCAGTCATTGTAAATAACATTTTGTTCTTTCCTGACTTGCCTATTTCAATAAAGGTTCATTTAAATTTGAACCATCGAACTCAACAG
The DNA here is from genome assembly GCF_018296145.1 of Oncorhynchus tshawytscha. NCBI lineage: Eukaryota > Metazoa > Chordata > Actinopteri > Salmoniformes > Salmonidae > Oncorhynchus > Oncorhynchus tshawytscha. The sequence goes on from NW_024608439.1 coordinate 34,241, forward strand.
TCAGTCTGCTGAAGAGCGCTCTGTAACCACAGCAACCATACCATCTCTGCCGAACCACAGGAAGCAACCCAAAACGGCCCCCTAGTCCCTATAGTGGTCTAGAGGTAATGGGATGCCGTTTTAAAATATGAATTCACCTCACAAGTTCCCCCAAAAATTCACATGAAAGTACATCAATGTCTACAAGTGAAGTTACATTACATGGTTGTGAATACTGTTAGCAAAAAAAAAAAGTTTTTAAAAAGCACATTAAGAGCATGAAATCTGATCTGAATCTGATTCAGAACACTTACAGAATCTGAACACCGCATGAGTTCTGCTCACACCGAGCTAGAGAACTGAAAACGGGTCGACAGGGAGAGGAGAGACCGACGAAGAAGAGGTTACGATCTCTGGAGTGAGTCGTTTTTCACAGTGATGGTGTTTTATTCTGCGGTAAACCAGACCAGCATGCTTTGCAGCTCAAGTGTTTGATGAAAGGCAACGTCTCGCTCTCTGATCACTTCTCTGAGCGAGACCACCCCCTTATTGTTCTCACATTCAAAAGTTTAAAAAACACCATTTTAGGACGTTTGGAAAGAATGTGCATCTGAAATAGGGCACAGGAATGACACCCTATTCCCTATTATAGTGCACTACTTTAGACCAAGGCCCATAGCACTATGTAAGGAATAGGGTGCCATTTCATGCACAGCCTGAGTGTGTCTTGAAAAGGAATAATAATTGGTCAGTTCTGGTACACCAGTCTGTATCAAATGGCAGGATATCTTATCAGACAGGTCAGAAAGGGCTTTGTGTACATTGTCCATCCAGGTGCCCAAGAGGAGAAAGCTGAGATGTTCTGATACCAGAGCACACAACTCTCAACCATCACCAGTCATACCTGGAGGAAGCACAGATCGCTGGGCCAGATGAAACCTTTCCCAGGGTGAAAGGACCAGATGAGTCACAGTGGGTAAAAGAGGGGTACATTTTACTGTAAACAACAGTGGAATGCACATTTAGAAATACCCCAACACTGAACAGTTGCTATAGGGGGTAGAGGCTAAGTGTCGAAGGCAGTGGTATTCAAAAGGCCAGGATCGCAACCCCCCCCACTAAACAAAAAGTAGAGTACAGATTATTGTATGAGACAATATACAAACGTATTTGAAAAATAAAATTGAGTACATTTATTTTGGTTTCTTGTAAATGTAATGAATCAAGGGTTATTCGTTGATGTAAAAATCTAAAATGTACTGGTTTTTATTATTTTTGGGGTTGGGTTCATGAGAAATTGCACACAACAAAACAGGGTCCCTGCTAAAAAAGTTTGAATAGCACTGGTCTAAGGGGTTGGGTCTAGGGGTTGATTTGGGACAGGACAACTCCAGCAGACAGGACTGTTACCCTGCTTGTCCCTTTGTGTTGACTGACAGGGCTGCTGTCCAATCAGCAGCCTCAGAACACCAGCACCTTCCAACCAGGGTGGGCTAAGGAGCAGCCAAAGAACAGGCAGTCCACCCCCTGGTCCAGCAGCCAATCAAACACCACTTCCCGGTTCCCTGAGCCAATCGTAACCCTCAGCTTGAAGTTGCCTCCGTCGCTAAGGTTGTTGTTGTTGCTAATAGGAAGTAGGTTGACCACTTCCATATCGAAGGTCACAGCAGAGCCGAGGGTGATGGAAGGCAGCTGGTTGGTCATCTCTTTACCGTTGACAAACACTGCTCCTGAAGGTGGAGAAGAGGAAAAGAGAGAAGAGGAAGAGAGAGAAAAGAGAGAGAGAGAGAAAAGAGGGGGAGAGAGAGAAAAGAGGGAGAGAGAGAAGAGAGGAGAGAGAGAAAAGAGGGAGAGAGAGAAAAGAGGGGGAGAGAGAAAAGAGGGGGAGAGAGAAGAGAGGGAGAGAGAGAAAAGAGGGAGAGAGAGAAAAGAGGGAGAGAGAAAAGAGGGAGAGAGAGAAAAGAGGGAGAGAGAGAAAAGAGGGAGAGAGAGAAAAGAGGGAGGGAAAGAGAGAGGAGGGAAAGAGAGAGGAGGGAAAGAGAGAGGAGGGAAAGAGAGAGGAGGGAAAGAGAGAGGAGGGAAAGAGAGAGGAGGGAAAGAGAGAAGAGGGAGGGAGAGAGAGAAGGTGAGAAAAAAAATATATGTTTTGCTACCTTAACGCTGCTGCTACTCTGCAATTGTACGCTTTACCCAAAATAAAAAGTGATTGTGAGCGTACCGTTGGTGGAGATGCAGACAGCCTGGTCCCTCTGCAGAGACTCCGCCTCTCCCTCACACCCCACACACACCCCGATACTGTCCCGCTTGTCCACCTGGCCCGTCGCAGAGATCCTACGCAAGCACACAAAACACACATTAATCACAGCATAACATTACGCTAGAGATTGTGATGGAGAGAGAGAGAGGGAGTGTGTGTGTACTGACTTGAAGGTGAGCGTCTGTCCACAGAAGTAGGTCGGGGCGTTGGAGTAGAGAACCCCAGCTTTAGAGGGGGACGAGTCACTCCGCATGGCGATGTTCCTTCTACTGCTGAGGATGTAGCCCTCACTGCCTGGACACCACTCTGGAACACACACACACACACACAGTCAGAGAAACACACACACACACAGTCAGAGAAACACACACCACCGAGAAGAAGACAGGAACCATGACAACAGTACATCTTCAGTCGAGGCCGACTGCATTTCAACAGGTCTGGCTCCAGGAGACACACCTTCTCACGCCACAGACACTGAGACACAGGAGATGAGACAGGAGGTTGAGTGTTGCCAGAGAGGACGGTGCTTTACTGACACCAACAGCACGGGAGGTGAAATTACAAGCTAGGTAGCAAGTGTGTACTAGGTAGCTAGTGTGTGCTAAGTAGCTAGTGTGTACTAGGTAGCTAGTGTGTGCTAAGTAGCTAGTGTGTGCTAAGTAGCTAGTGTGTTCTAAGTAGCTAGTGTGTGCTAAGTAGCTAGTGTGTTCTAAGTAGCTAGTGTGTGCTAAGTAGCTAGTGTGTGCTAAGTAGCTAGTGTGTGCTAAGTAGCTAGTGTGTGCTAAGTAGCTAGTGTGTGCTAAGTAGCTAGTGTGTGCTAAGTAGCTAGTGTGTGCTAAGTAACTAGTGTGTACTAAGTAGCTAGTGTGTGCGTACTAGCTAGCTGCACAAGCAACAATGGTTAACATTACACCCTGGACCAGAGCTAGTTCCCTGACTATTATGTGCCTAACACACTGATGCCCTGGACCAGAGCTAGAGACTCATGATACACGAGACCAACAAACGTCTACAGGTTACGCGAGCACACACCATCAGAGATGCAAAAATACCATCAGAGACACAGAAACACCATCAGAGACACAGAAACATCATCAGAGACACAAAAACACCATCAGAGACACAAAAACACCATCAGAGACACAGAAACACCATCAGAGACACAAAAACATCATCAGAGACACAAAAACACCATCAGAGACACAAAAACACCATCAGAGACACAGAAATACCATCAGAAACATAAAAACACCATCAGAGACACAAAAACACCATCAGAGACACAGAAATACCATCAGAGACACAGAAATACCATCAGAGACGTACTTTGAGGTTCGTAGACCACGCTGTGTCAGCATGCAGAACCTGGAGCTGAACGCATCACCCTGTATCTGCTCCAGGTGTGTCTGTGTTTACCCTGGGGGTGTAAGTTTACCCTGGGGGTGTGTGTCTCTGTTTACCCTGTTGTGTGTGTCTCTGTTTACCCTGTGGTGTGTGTCTCTGTTTACCCTGTGGTGTATGTGTGTGTGTTTACCCTGTTGTGTGTGTGTGTTTACCCTGTTGTGTGTGTGTGTTTACCCTGTGGTGTGTGTGTGTTTACCATGGGGTGCCAGCGTGGTGTATCCTGTCTGTGGGACGCTCCAGGGGCTCCACTCGGTACGTCCCTCCCCCCGGGCACACACCCTGAACAGATGATCAGTGTGGGGGTCCAGGTGTAGGACCAGGAACTCCTGCTCCGGCCCGATGTAGGTGTCCTCGTACTGACCTGAAGGGGAAGATACCAAGGTTAGGACCATCGGCTACCATTAACAAAGCACTATTCTAGTAGAACGTACTAGTCATATTATAAAGTACTATTCATATGATAAAGTACTATTCATATGATAAAGTACTATTCATATGATAAAGTACTATTCATACTGTAAAGTAACATTAATACTATACATATAAAGTACCATTCAATTATAAAGTACTATTCATATTATAAAGTACTAGTCATATTATAAAGTACTATTCATTTGATAAAGCACTATTCAATTAGAACGTAGTATTCATATGATAAAGTACTATTCATATTATAAAGTACTATTCAATTAAAACATATTATTCATATTATAATGTACCATTCATACAATTACATTTAATAATATATGTCACGTTATAATATAATATAGTATTAATATTATTAAGCTCTATTAATAAAGTACTAATATGTAATTCTGTGGTTAGGACAACATATCCACAGGCCCAAACAGATTCATGGGATCAGGACTGGTCCCTTTGTTGCACTAAGAGACAGTCGCTGGTCCCTTTGTTGCACTAAGAGACAGTCGCTGGTCCCTTTGTTGCACTAAGAGACAGTCGCTGGTCCCTTTGTTGCACTGAGAGACAGTCGCCGGTCCCTTTGTTGCACTAAGAGACAGTCGCCGGTCCCATTGTTGCCATAAGAGACAGTCGCGGTCCCTTTGTTGCCATAAGAGACAGTCGCCGGTCCCTTTGTTGCCATAAGAGACAGTCGCCGGTCCCTTTGTTGCACTGAGAGACAGTCGCCGGTCCCTTTGTTGCCATAAGAGACAGTCGCCGGTCCCTTTGTTGCCATAAGAGACAGTCGCTGGTCCCGTTGTTGCACTGAGAGACAGTCGCCGGTCCCTTTGTTGCACTAAGAGACAGTCGCCGGTCCCTTTGTTGCACTGAGAGACAGTCGCCGGTCCCTTTGTTGCACTGAGAGACAGTCGCCGGTCCCTTTGTTGCCATAAGAGACAGTCGCCGGTCCCGTTGTTGCCATAAGAGACAGTCGCCGGTCCCTTTGTTGCACTGAGATGACAGTCGCCGGTCCCTTTGTTGCACTAAGAGACAGTCGCTGGTCCCTTTGTTGCACTGAGAGACAGTCGCCGGTCCCTTTGTTCAGAAACGTATTTATCCGTTTTTAAAAGTTATGTTTTATTAAAACATTCCGACTTAGATTATTATTATAATTTTGAATAAATACGATTGATATACCATCACAAAGAAATGAAGAAGTTCTGGGATATTAAATCATTTTTGACCTGGGTACTGACCAGACACTGAGCGACGATACTGCAGACGGTAGTCCTGCACCGCAAACTCATCATCCACCTAGAGAGAGAGGCAGAGAGAGAGGCAGAGAGAGAGGCAGAGAGAGAGGCAGAGAGAGAGACACACACAGAGAGAGAGACACACACAGAGAGAGAGACACACACAGAGAGAGACACACAGAGAGAGAGAGACACACAGAGAGAGACACAGACACAGAGAGAGACACAGAGAGACAGAGAAACAGAGAGAGACACAGAGAGACAGAGAAACAGAGAGAGACACAGAGAGACAGAGAAACAGAGAGAGACACAGAGAAACAGAGAGACAGAGAGAGAGACACAGAAACAGAGAGACACACAAACAGAGAGACACAGACACAGAGAGACACAGAGAGACAGAGAAACACAGAGACACAGACACAGAGAGACAGCGAAACACAGAGAGAGACACACAGAAAGACACAGACAGAGATGTTATGAAACACACACCCCCACAGTACAGTAGTAGTAGTTAGTTAATATCAGTGTCAAAACACCTGTAGAGTGTGTGTGTCCTCACCTTACACCAGCGTACTAACACACTGCCAGGTCTCTCCTGGAGCTCCTCTATCTGGACCGGAGGGTGTGAAGAGACTGATCCGTGTCGTGACACTCTGTCTCTCACCGCGTACAGCAGAGAGTCATCCAGCTGGGCAGACACACACGGCACGTCTACTAATACTGGTACCTCCGGGAGGCTGAGACACACACACACACACCGTTAAAATAAACACATACGCCGAGTTAACCTTTACATTGTCGTCTTAGAGTTATGACATAGTGAAAGAGAGTACGACAACTCCCTCTCTCTCCTTCACCTGTCCAGATGGATCTGAAGGGCCTTCTTGGTGAAACACCCCAGCAGGTCCTCCTTCTCCCCCAGACCACAACGGATAGCTACCTCACCTGGAGACAGGGGGAGGGATTAAAACCTTTAATCAGTGTTTAATTACAGCATGAGTCATTAAATAGGACATCACTGAGGAGGAGGAGGAGAAACAGGATTCTGATGGTACTGAGGAGGAGGAGGAGAAACCGGATTCTGATGGTACTGAGGAGGAGGAGGAGAAACATGATTCTGATTGTACTGAGGAGGAGGAGGACAGGAGAAACAGGATTCTGATTGTACTGAGGAGGAGGACAGGAGAAACAGGATTCTGATGGTACTGAGGAGGAGGACAGGAGAAACAGGATTCTGATTGTACTGAGGAGGAGGAGGAGGAGGAGAAACAGGATTCTGATGGTACTGAGGAGGAGGACAGGAGAAACAGGATTCTGATTGTACTGAGGAGGAGGAGGAGGAGGAGAAACAGGATTCTGATTGTACTGAGGAGGAGGAGGAGGAGAAACATGATTCTGATTGTACTGAGGAGGAGGAGGAGGATTCTGATGGTACTGAGGAGGAGGAGGAGGATTCTGATGGTACTGAGGAGGAGGAGGACAGGAGAAACCGGATTCTGATGGTACTGAGGAGGAGGAGGAGAAACCGGATTCTGATGGTACTGAGGAGGAGGAGGAGGAGAAACATGATTCTGATTGTACTGAGGAGGAGGAGGAGAAACAGGATTCTGATGGTACTGAGGAGGAGGAGGAGGAGAAACAGGATTCTGATGGTACTGAGGAGGAGGAGGAGGAGAAACAGGATTCTGATTGTACTGAGGAGGAGGAGAAGGAGAAACAGGATTCTGATTGTACTGAGGAGGAGGAGGAGAAACAGGATTCTGATTGTACGGAGGAGGAGGAGGAGGAGGAGGACAGGAGAAACATGATTCTGATGGTACTGAGGAGGAGGAAGAAGAGAAACATGATTCTGATGGTACTGAGGAGGAGGAGGAAGAGGAGGAGAAACATGATTCTGATGGTACTGAGGAGGAGGAGGAAGAGAAACATGATTCTGATGGTACTGAGGAGGAGGAGGAGGAGGAGGAGGACAGGAGAAACATGATTCTGATGGTACTGAGGAGGAGGAGAAACATGATTCTGATGGTACTGAGGAGGAGGAGGAGGAGGAGGAGAAACATGATTCTGATGGTACTGAGGAGGAGGAAGAGAAACATGATTCTGATGGTACTGAGGAGGAGGAGGAGGAGGAGGAGAAACATGATTCTGATGGTACTGAGGAGGAGGAGGAAGAGAAACATGATTCTGACGGTACTGAGGAGGAAGAGGAGGAGGAGGAGGAGAAACATGATTCTGATGGTACTGAGGAGGAGGAGGAGGAACATGATTCTGATGGTACTGAGGAGGAGGAAGAGAAACATGATTCTGATGGTACTGAGGAGGAGGAGGAGGAACATGATTCTGATGGTACTGAGGAGGAGGAAGAGAAACATGATTCTGATGGTACTGAGGAGGAGGAGGAGGAGGAGGAGAAACATGATTCTGATGGTACTGAGGAGGAGGAGGAAGAGAAACATGATTCTGACGGTACTGAGGAGGGAGGAGGAGGAGGAGGAGGAACATGATTCTGATGGTACTGAGGAGGAGGAGGAAGAGAAACATGATTCTGACGGTACTGAGGAGGAAGAGGAGGAGGAGGAGAAACATGATTCTGATGGTACTGAGGAGGAAGAGGAGGAGGAGGAGGAGAAACATGATTCTGATGGTACTGAGGGGGAAGAGGAGGAGGAAGAGAAACATGATTCTGATGGTACTGAGGAGGAAGAGGAGGACAGGAGAAACATGATTCTGACGGTACTGAGGGGGAAGAGGAGGAGGAAGAGAAACATGATTCTGATGGTACTGAGGAGGAAGAGGAGGACAGGAGAAACATGATTCTGATGGTACTGAGGAGGAGGAGGAGGAGAAACATGATTCTGATGGTACTGAGGAGGAAGAGGAGGAGGAGGAGGAGAAACATGATTCTGATGGTACTGAGGAGGAGGAGGAGAAACATGATTCTGATGGTACTGAGGAGGAGGAGGAGGAGGAAGAGAAACATGATTCTGACGGTACTGAGGAGGAAGAGGAGGACAGGAGAAACATGATTCTGACGGTACTGCGGAGGAAGAGGAGGACAGGAGAAACATGATTCTGACGGTACTGCGGAGGAAGAGGAGGACAGGAGAAACATGATTCTGACGGTACTGAGGAGGAAGAGAAACATGATTCTGACGGTACTGAGGGGGAAGAGGAAGAGAAACATGATTCTGATGGTACTGAGGAGGAAGAGGAGGAGGAGGAGGAGAAACATGATTCTGATGGTACTGAGGAGGAGGAGGAGAAACATGATTCTGATGGTACTGAGGAGGAGGAGGAGGAGGAGGAAGAGAAACATGATTCTGACGGTACTGAGGAGGAAGAGGAAGACAGGAGAAACATGATTCTGATGGTACTGAGGAGGAAGAGGAAGACAGGAGAAACATGATTCTGATGGTACTGAGGAGGAAGAGGAAGACAGGAGAAACATGATTCTGATTGTACTGAGGAGGAAGAGGAGGAAGAGGAGGACAGGAGAAACATGATTCTGATGGTGTGTAAGAGTCATAATAATTTGAGGTGATTATATTATTATATTATTATTATTATATTATTATTATATTATATTAGTCCTGTTACACACAGTGTGTAAGGGACATGTGTATTTTGCATATCCCTACTCCCCCTGAGACAGTCTCAGGGAGTGGGGTCACGGCCAGGGTCACCTTGTTAAGTGCCTTGCTCAAGGGCTCCGGGATTTGAACCATGCGTCCCTCCGTCTATCTATACCTCACCCTCTCGGAGCAGCTCGTCTGCAGTGTTGACTCCGTGTTCTATGAGTTTCTGGCAGTCGTCCAGCGGTCGAACGCTGTCCTGCTCGATGACATCCACCTCGCTAAGGAGCACGCTCAGACGCTCCGTCAGGAGGCGGGTCACAGCCGTCTGGAGCTCTGAGAAATGACGCTTCAACCCCTCTCTGGCCTGAGACGAGCTGCCTCGTACCTGGAGGAGCGAGAGGAGAGGAAGAGAGAGGAGGGAGAGAGAGAGGGGAGAGAGAGAGAGGAGGGAGAGAGAGCGAGGGGGAGCGAGAGGAGAGGAGGGAGAGAAAGAGAGAGGAGAGGAAGAGAGAGGAGAGAGAGAGAGAGAGAGAGAGAGAGGAGAGGAGAGAGAGAGAGGGGTGGGAGAGGAGAGGAAGAGAGAGGAGGGAGAGAGAGAAGAGGAGAGAGAGAGGAGGGAGAGAGAGTGAGGGGGAGGAGAGGAGAGGAAGAGAGAGGAGGGAAAGAGAGAGGAGAGAGAGAGGAGGAAGAGAGAGGAGGGGGAGTGAGAGGAGAGGAAGAGAGAGGAGGGAGAGAGAGAGGAAGAGAGAGGAGAGGAAGAGAGAGAGGGGGTGGGAGAGGCTCAATTGATATACTAACTTTGTACCAAAAATGCTAAAACGCACTGTTTCCAAATCGTACCCAGTCCCCCAACGGAACAGGAAGCTGGTGGTTAGTCGTTTGCAGTGAAACTTAGTCTCTGTTTCAGTTCCTCTTAACAGACAATCATGCTGAGCTGAACTCCTGTCATTATGAAACTACCAGACTGTCTCAGTCCCAAATGGCACCCTTAGTGTCTTTATAGTGCACTAGTGCTCATAGAGAGGAGGGGCCCATAAGGGAGGAAGGGCCAATAGAGCTCTGGTCAAAAGTAGTGCACTATATAGGGAGCTTTTTGGGACACACCCACTGACTGACAGTCCTCCTCTCACTATGACTCTGACTATGAGAGAGAGAGAGACCAGTGAGAGAGAGAGACCAGTGAGAGAGAGAGACCAGTGGAGACCAGTGAATGAGAGAGACCAGTGAGAGAAAGAGACCAGTGAGAGAGACCAGACCAGAGAAGGGGAGACCAGTGAGAGAGAGAGAGAGAGAGACCAGCGAGAGAGACCAGTGCGAGAGAGACCAGTGCGAGAGAGACCAGTGAGAGAGAGACCAGACCAGTGAGAGAGAGACCAGTGAGAGAGAGACCAGTGCGAGAGAGACCAATGAGCGAGAGAGACCAATGAGCGAGAGAGACCAATGAGCGAGAGAGACCAATGAGCGAGAGAGACCAGTGAGCGAGAGAGACCAGTGAGAGCGAGAGAGACCAGTGAGAGCGAGAGAGACCAGTGAGCGAGAGAGACCAGTGAGCGAGAGAGACCAGTGAGCGAGAGAGACCAGTGAGAGAGAGAGACCAGTGAGAGAGAGAGACCAGTGAGAGCGAGAGAGACCAGTGAGAGCGAGAGAGACCAGTGAGAGCGAGAGAGACCAGTGAGCGAGAGACCAGTGAGAGAGAGAGAGAGAGAGAGAGAAGGAAACAGAAGAGAAGGAGGAGCTGCACTGATAAACAAGATAAAATAATAGTTGGATGAGGATGGAAAGACCTACATGGAACACTATCAGAGATCAGTGTGTATGGACAGCAGGACACAGGAAATGCCTCACTGGAGCCATTGCATCACTTCCTGGTGTCTATCAGTTTTGTGGAGATAAGGGCAGTATCCTAAATGGCAGCCTATTCTCTATATAGTGAACTCATTTTGACCAGGACCCAAAGGTAGTTCACTATGGAGGGAATAGGGTGCAATTTGGGATGTGGCCAAAGATCATGTATATTTTGGGACGGTGAAGGATGGGAAAGCTAATATTGTCATCTGGAATACAATGACATGTCCACTGGGAGTAGAGGGCATACAGGCTGGAGAGAGAGAGATAAGAGGTATGAGAGAGAGAGAGAGAGGAGTTAGAGAGAGCGAGATACCTGAGAGAGAGTGAGAGGAGAGAGAGAGTGAGACGAGAGAGAGACCAGAGAGAGACCAGTGAGCGAGAGACAGACCAGAGAGAGCGAGAGACAGACCAGAGAGAGAGAGACCAGAGAGACCAGAGAGAAAGAGACCAGAGAGAGACAACTACAGGATGTTTTGACTCCCTCTCTTCCAGAAGCCAGTATCTAAGGCACACACACTGCTCACGGACGTCACACCATCCTGGTAATCTGTGTGTGTGTGACAGAGCAGCTTTTCCTGCCTGCCTTGTCTCATATTACAGTGATGATGACTCATCCCTGGGGAAGAGGGGGGTTATGGGAAAAATGGCCCAAAACTGGACTCTACAGCTGGGAAAGGAGAGAGATGTGTGCCAGATAATGGGGTGGGAACAGTGGGCCCAGAGAGCAGCAGAACAGAACCATTCTGTAGATAAAAGTGTCCGTTTCAATTCATTGATAACTTTGTCAGTCTCTCGGTTATATAGAGTGGGTACTACCCGTTCTCTCGGTTATATAGAGTGGGTACTACCCGTTCTCTTGGTTATATAGAGGGGGTACTACCCGTTCTCTTGGTTATATAGAGTGGGTACTACCTGTTCCCTCGGTTATATAGAGGGGTACTACCCGTTCTCTTGGTTATATAGAGTGGGTACTACCCGTTCTCTCTGTTATATAGAGTGGGTACTACCCGTTCTCTCGGTTATATAGAGTGGGTACTACCCGTTCTCTTGGTTATATAGAGGGGGTACTACCCGTTCTCTTGGTTATATAGAGGGGGTACTACCCGTTCTCTTGGTTATATAGAGGAGACACTACCCGTTCTCTTGGTTATATAGAGGGGGTACTACCCGTTCTCTCGGTTATATAGAGGGGGTACTACCCGTTCTCTCGGTTATATAGAGCAGGTACTACCCGTTCTCTTGGTTTTATAGAGCGGGTACTACCCGTTCTCTCATTTATATAGAGGGGGTACTACCCGTTCCCTTGATTATATTGAGCGGGTACTACCTGTTCTCTCGGTTATATAGAGGGGGTACTACCTGTTCTCTCGGTTATATAGAGTGGGTACTACCTGTTCTCTTGGTTATATAGAGGGGTACTACCCGTTCTCTCGGTTATATAGAGGGGTACTACCCGTTCTCTCGGTTATATAGAGGGGGTACTACCCGTTCTCTCGGTTATATAGAGGGGTACTACCCGTTCTCTCGGTTATATAGAGGGGTACTACCCGTTCTCTCGGTTATATAGAGTGGGTACTACCCGTTCTCTCGGTTATATAGAGTGGGTACTACCCGTTCTCTCGGTTATATAGAGGGGGTACTACCCGTTCTCTCGGTTATATAGAGGGGGTACTACCCGTTCTCTCGGTTATATAGAGGGGGTACTACCCGTTCTCTCGGTTATATAGAGCAGGTACTACCCGTTCTCTCGGTTATATAGAGCAGGTACTACCCGTTCTCTCGGTTTTATAGAGCGGGTACTACCTGTTCTCTCGGTTATATAGAGCGGGTACTACCTGTTCTCTCGGTTATATAGAGCGGGTACTACCTGTTCTCTCGGTTATATAGAGCGGGTACTACCTGTTCTCTTGGTTATATAGAGCGGGTACTACCTGTTCTCTTGGTTATATAGAGCGGGTACTACCTGTTCTCTTGGTTATATAGAGCGGGTACTACCTGTTCTCTCGGTTATATAGAGCGGGTACTACCTGTTCTCTCGGTTATATAGAGGGGGTACTACCCGTTCTCTCGGTTATATAGAGGGGTACTACCCGTTCTCTTGGTTATATAGAGGGGGTACTACCCGTTCTCTTGGTTATATAGAGCGGGTACTACCTGTTCTCTCGGTTATATAGAGGGGGTACTACCTGTTCTCTTGGTTATATAGAGCGGGTACTACCTGTTCTCTTGGTTATATAGAGCGGGTACTACCTGTTCTCTTGGTTATATAGAGCGGGTACTACCTGTTCTCTTGGTTATATAGAGCGGGTACTACCTGTTCTCTTGGTTATATAGAGCGGGTACTACCTGTTCTCTTGGTTATATAGAGCGGGTACTACCTGTTCTCTTGGTTATATAGAGCGGGTACTACCTGTTCTCTCGGTTATATAGAGGGGGTACTACCTGTTCTCTTGGTTATATAGAGGGGGTACTACCTGTTCTCTTGGTTATATAGAGCGGGTACTACCTGTTCTCTTGGTTATATAGAGCGGGTACTACCTGTTCTCTTGGTTATATAGAGCGGGTACTACCTGTTCTCTCGGTTATATAGAGTGGGTACTACCTGTTCTCTTGGTTATATAGAGCGGGTACTACCTGTTCTCTTGGTTATATAGAGCGGGTACTACCTGTTTGCTGTGAGAGGGGTCAAGTTCGTAACGCTCGAAGTCAGCGTGGAGGCTATATACAGGGGTACCGGTACTGAGTCAGTGTGGAGGTTATATACAGGGGGTACCAGTACTGAGTCAGTGTGGAGGTTATATACAGGGGTACCGGTACTGAGTCAGTGTGGAGGTTATATACAGGGGGTACCAGTACTGAGTCCGTGTGGAGGTTATATACAGGGGGTACCGGTACTGAGTCAGTGTGGAGGCTATATACAGGGGGTACCGGTACTGAGTCAGTGTGGAGGTTATATACAGGGGGTACCGGTACTGAGTCAGTGTGGAGGTTATATACAGGGGTACCGGTACTGAGTCAGTGTGGAGGTTATATACAGGGGGCACCGGTACTGAGTCAGTGTGGAGGTTATATACAGGGGTACCGGTACTGAGTCAGTGTGGAGGTTATATACAGGGGGTACCGGTACTGAGTCAGTGTGGAGGTTATATACAGGGGGTACCAGTACTGAGTCAGTGTGGAGGTTATATACAGGGGGTACCGGTACTGAGTCAGTGTGGAGGTTATATACAGGGGGTACCGGTACTGAGTCAGTGTGGAGGTTATATACAGGGGGTACCGGTACTGAGTCAGTGTGGAGGTTATATACAGGGGGTACCAGTACTGAGTCAGTGTGGAGGTTATATACAGGGGGTACCAGTACTGAGTCAGTGTGGAGGTTATATACAGGGGGTACCAGTACTGAGTCAGTGTGGAGGTTATATACAGGGGGTACCGGTACTGAGTCAGTGTGGAGGTTATATACAGGGGGTACCGGTACTGAGTCAGTGTGGAAGTTATATACAGGGGGTACCAGTACTGAGTCAGTGTGGAGGTTATATACAGGGGATACCAGTACTGAGTCAGTGTGGAGGTTATATACAGGGGGTATCGGTACTGAGTCAGTGTGGAGGCTATTTACAGGTTGGTTGAGGTCATTTGTACATGTAGGTAGGGGTGAAGTGACTGTGCATAGATAATAAACTGCGAGTAGCAGCAGTATATAAAACAGCAGTCTTATGGCTTGGGGGTAGAAGCTGTTGAGGAGCCTTTAAGGTCCTAGACTTGGTGCTCCGGTAGCACAGAAAACAGTCTATAACTTGGGTGACTGGAGTCTGTGACAAGTCTGGCTGAGCAGTGGTGACAGTACAGGGAAGGTTTCAGCCACAACTCTCTGTCCATTGCCATTGGGGCGGCAGGGTAGCCTAGTGGTTAGAGCGTAGAGGCGGCAGCGTAGCCTAGTGGTTAGAGCGTTGGACTAGTAACCGGAAGGTTGCAAGTTCAAACCCCGAGCTGACAAGGTACAAATCTGTTGTTCTGCCCCTGAACAGGCAGTTAACCCACTGTTCCTAGGCCGTCATTGTAAATAAGAAATTGTTCTTAAACTGACTTGCCTAGTTAAATAAAGGTTAAAAAATAATAATAATAAAATTATTATTATTAAGCCAAAATGTAGATTTAAAGGATGGAGAATCCTCCTGGTTCATTGAAGCCCCACCACTCGCCATCATACACAACTAGTTCCCAGCTACGCCTCACAAAAGGACAAGTTTGAAATGAACCAATTAACATTTGAATGTTGATCACAATGTGCACA
This sequence comes from Oncorhynchus tshawytscha, assembly GCF_018296145.1. Taxonomy (NCBI): domain Eukaryota; kingdom Metazoa; phylum Chordata; class Actinopteri; order Salmoniformes; family Salmonidae; genus Oncorhynchus; species Oncorhynchus tshawytscha. Next base: position 49,253 of record NW_024608439.1, read on the forward strand.
TAGACTCTGTTTTTTAAAAAAACGGAATAGCCTGGAATGTTTTTCAGCTCAGATTTACTCAAGAGGCAGAGAGCTACAGCCCAGCATCGTCACAGCCTATAGACCTCGTGTATCTAAAAATATATAGAGAGATTTAATGTGTTCCGGGTTTCACAGTGCAGACCGAACCGAGGGACAGGTACTGAATGGTTCAGCGCCAATACGTGTACCGTTACACCCCTATTCAGTAGATGGGAATTGAACCACAGAAGTAGTTGTTTTATACACACACTACGTCATCACACACTGCCTTTCACCTGCAACACGTCAGCTGGATGGAAACATCTCTCTGGGGGGGAAACAGAGACATCTTGGTTTTAATCAGGATTTTAGAACATTCTGATCTGTCGCCAGATGGATGGATGTTACAGACTCAGATGAAGTCCTCACCTGAACTAAACAGCCTTTTTTCAATAGAATGGGCTTTTAAGTTTGGGAGTAGGACGACTCCGCCTCCGGTTTGGCCAATGAGTCGTGTTTGTCTCTCTTTCTCTGTTTTACTTTTAGAGGGGGAGGGAGGAGGAGGGGGAGGGGGAGTCTCTCTCTCTCTTTTCATATACCTCTCTTTCTCTGTTTTACTTTTAGAGGAGCAGGAAATAACAACATTGTTTACAATTAGCCTGAGGGAGGAGGAGGAGGGGGGAGAGGGGGAGAGGGAGGGAGGAGGGGGTGGAGGAGGGTGGAGGGGGAGAGGGAGGAGGGAGGGAGAGGGAGGAAGGGGGGGAGAGGGGAGGGGGTGAGGGGAGAGGGGAGTGGGGGTGAGGGAGGGGGGAGAGGGGAGGGAGGGGGGAGGAAGGGGGAGAGGGGAGTGGGGTGGGGGGAGAGGAAGGGGTGGGGGGGAGAGGAAGGGGGGGAGGGGAGAGGGAAGGCTGTAACATCTTCCTGATACTAGATGAGGTCCTGGTCTGTGTAGTCTTTAGTTCCGGCCCTGATTATTCAGCGCATTGATTTATCTTTATATTTACCATATCAACTAGAAGTCGACCGATTATGATTTTTCAACGCCGATACTGATTATTGGAGGACCAAAAAAAGCCAATACCGATTAAATCGGCCGATTTTAATATTTATATTTGTAATAATGACAATTACAACAATACTGAAAGCACAATTAAACACTTTTATTTTAACTTAATATAATACATCAATAAAATCTATTTAGTCTCACATAAATAAATGAAACATGTTAAATTTGGTTTAAATAATGCAAAAACACAGTGTTGGAGAAGAAAGTAAAAGTGCAATATGTGCCATGTAAAAAAGCTAACATTTAAGTTCCTTGCTCAGAACATGAGAACATATGAAAGCTGGTGGTTCAATATTCCCAGGTAAGAAGTTTTAGGTTGTAGTTATTACAGGAATTATAGGACTATTTCTCTCTCTACCATTTGTATTTCATATACCTTTGACTATTGGATGTTCTAATAGGTACTTTAGTATTGCCAGCCTAATCTCTGGAGTTGATAGGCTTGAAGTCATAAACAGTGCAATGCTTGAAGCACAGCGAAGAGCTGCTGGCAAATGCAGTAAAGTGCTGTTTGAATGAATGCTTACGAGCCTGCTGCTGCCTACCACCTCTCAGTCAGACTGCTCTACCAAATCATAGACTTAATTATAATAAACACACAGAAATACGAGCCTTAGGTCATTAATTAATATGGTCAAATCTGGAAACTATGATTTCGAAAACAAAACGTTTATTCTTTCAGTGAAATACGGAACCGTTCTGTATTTTATCTAACGGGTGGCATCCCCAAGTCTAAATATTGCTGTTACATTGCACAACCTTCAATGTTATGTCATAATTATGTACAATTCTGGCAAATTAGTTTGCAACGAGCCAGGCGGCCCAAACTGTTGCATAAACCCTGACTCTGCTTACACTGAACGCAAGAGAACTGACACAATTTCCCTAGTTAATATTGCCTGCTAACATGAATTTCTTTTAACTAAATAAGCAGGTTTAAAACAATATACTTCTATGTATTGATTTTAAGAAAGGCATTGATGTTTATAGTTAGGGACATTCGTGCAACGATTGTGCTTTTGTTACATCATCACCCGTTTGGCGAATTAGGCTGTGATTCGATGATAAATGAACAGGCACCGCATTAATTATATGCAATGCAGGACAAGCTAGTTACACTAGTAATATCATCAACCATGTGTAGTTAACTAGTGATTATGTGAAGATTGATTGTTTTTTACAAGATAAGTTTAATGCTAGCTAGCAACTTACCTTGGCTCCTTGCTGCACTTGCGTAACAGGTGGTCAGCCTGCCACTCAGTCTCCTCATGGAGAGCAATGTAATCGGCCAGAATCGGTGTCCAAAAATGCAGATTACCGATTGTTATGAAAACTTGAAATCGGAACGAATTAATTGGCCATGCCGTAGGTCGACCTCTAATCTGAATGAGGGTTGGACCAGTGTAGTTGTGTTGTTACCTGTTACCTGTTTGCGTGAGGGTTGGATCAGTGTAGTTGTGTTGTTACCTGTTACCTGGTTGCGTGAGGGTTGTACCAGTGTAGTTGTGTAGTTACCTGTTTGCGTGAGGGTTGGACCAGTGTAGTTGTGTTGTTACCTGAGGGTTGGATCAGTGTAGTTGTGTAGTTACCTGTTTGCGTGAGGGTTGGACCAGTGTAGTTGTGTTGTTACCTGGTTGTGTGAGGGTTGGACCAGTGTAGTTGTGTTATTACCTGAGGGTTGGACCAGTGTAGTTGTGTTGTTACCTGTTTGCGTGCGGGTTGGACCAGTGTAGTTGTGTTGTTACCTGTTTGCGTGCGGGTTGGACCAGTGTAGTTGTGTTGTTACCTGTTTGCGTGAGGGTTGGACCAGTGTAGTTGTGTTGTTACCTGGTTGTGTGAGGGTTGGACCAGTGTAGTTGTGTTGTTACCTGTTTGCGTGCTTGGCTGAGTCCATGTAGGCGTTGTTGTAGTTCGCTCCTGTAATTCTGAGCTGCTTCTATACTCTCCTTAGCCTCCTGCAGCAACGCCTCAGCTTCTATAGACATCCTGCTGTACCGCCTGGCTCCTACACACACACACACACACACACACACACACACACACACACACACACACGTCATTAGCGGATGTTTGTAACTTCATGTCCCTGTGGTCTGATACTCTGCACTCTGACAGCGTTCAGACTGGAACGTGTGTATTTCCCCTGAAGTCAGTTTGACGCTCTGCACCACCACAGTACTACAACAAGGATGGTCAGACAGACAGCAGTGAGGAGAGACAGTAGCTTGTAGACCAGACAGACAGCAGTGAGAAGAGACAGTAGCTTGTAGACCAGACAGACAGCAGTGAGGAGAGACAGTAGCTTGTAGACCAGACAGACAGCAGTGAGGAGAGACAGTAGCTTGTAGACCAGACAGACAGCAGGGAGAAGATACAGTAGCTTGTAGACCAGACAGACAGCAGTGAGGAGAGACAGTAGCTTGTAGACCAGACAGACAGCAGTGAGAAGATACAGTAGCTTGTAGACCAGACAGACAGCAGTGAGGAGAGACAGTAGCTTGTACACCAGACAGACAGCAGTGAGAAGAGACAGTAGCTTGTAGACCAGACAGACAGCAGTGAGGAGAGACAGTAGCTTGTAGACCAGACAGACAGCAGTGAGGAGAGACAGTAGCTTGTACACCAGAGAGACAGCAGTGAGGAGAGACAGTAGCTTGTAGACCAGACAGACAGCAGTGAGGAGAGACAGTAGCTTGTAGACCAGACAGCAGTGAGGAGAGACAGCAGCTTGAGACCAGACAGACAGCAGTGAGGAGAGACAGTAGCATGTAGACCAGACAGACAGCAGTGAGGAGAGACAGTAGCTTGTAGACCAGACAGCAGTGAGGAGAGACAGTAGCATGTAGACCAGACAGACAGCAGTGAGGAGAGACAGTAGCTTGTAGACCAGACAGACAGCAGTGAGGAGAGACAGTAGCTTGTAGACCAGGCAGACAGCAGTGAGGAGAGACAGTAGCTTGTAGACCAGACAGCAGTGAGAAGAGACAGTAGCTTGTAGACCAGACAGACAGCAGTGAGGAGAGACAGTAGCTTGTAGACCAGACAGACAGCAGTGAGGAGAGACAGTAGCATGTAGACCAGACAGACAGCAGTGAGGAGAGACAGTAGCTTGTAGACCAGGCAGACAGCAGTGAGGAGAGACAGTAGCTTGTAGACCAGACAGACAGCAGTGAGGAGAGACAGTAGCTTGTAGACCAGACAGACAGCAGTGAGGAGAGACAGTAGGGGAGATAAGAGGAGAGTAGAGGATGTCTGACGATGATGTGCAAAACAGATCAAACCACTTCCCTTTAACTGGAGGAAAGCAACCAGCCAACCAGAGACCAGACACTAGCAGCAACCAGCCAACCAGAGACCAGACACTAGCAGCAACCAGCTTCAAGCAGATCGTCGCTATTCACATTCAAGATGACTTCATAGCAGATACAAACAGAAATCCATGGGTATGAAACAAAAGAGTTCTACTGACGCTATGGGTTCGAGTACGCCTGCACCAGACCAGAACATGCTGAGGTAGTTTGGCTGAAGGTACAGGATAGAAGAAGCCTGTACCAGACCAGAACATGCTGAGGTAGTTTGGCTGAAGGTAGAGTACAGTCTGTACCAGACCAGAACATGCTGAGGTAGTTTGACTGAAAATACAGTACAGCCTGTACCAGACCAGAACATGCTGAGGTAGTTTGGCTGAAGGTAGAGTACGGCCTGTACCAGACCAGAACATGCTGAGGTAGTTTGGCTGAAGGTAGAGTACGGCCTGTACCAGACCAGAACATGCTGAGGTAGTTTGGCTGAAGGTAGAGTACAGCCTGCACCAGACCAGAACATGTTGAGGTAGTTTGGCTGAAGGTAGAGTACGGCCTGCACCAGACCAGAACATAGTGAGGTAGTTTGGCTGAAGGTAGAGTACGGCCTGCACCAGACCAGAACATGCTGAGGTAGTTTGGCTGAAGGTACAGGATAGAAGAAGCCTGTACCAGACCAGAACATGTTGAGGTAGTTTGGCTGAAGGTAGAGTACAGTCTGTACCAGACCAGAACATGCTGAGGTAGTTTGGCTGAAGGTAGAGTACGGCCTGTACCAGACCAGAACATGCTGAGGTAGTTTGGCTGAAGGTAGAGTACGGCCTGTACCAGACCAGAACATGCTGAGGTAGTTTGACTGAAGGTAGAGTACAGCCTGCACCAGACCAGAACATGCTGAGGTAGTTTGGCTGAAGGTAGAGTACGCCTGCACCAGACCAGAACATGCTGAGGTAGTTTGGCTGAAGGTAGAGTACGGCCTGTACCAGACAAGAACATGCTGAGGTAGTTTGGCTGAAGGTAGAGTACGGCCTGCACCAGACCAGAACATGCTGAGGTAGTTTGGCTGAAGGTACAGGATAGAAGAAGCCTGTACCAGACCAGAACATGTTGAGGTAGTTTGGCTGAAGGTAGAGTACAGTCTGTACCAGACCAGAACATGCTGAGGTAGTTTGGCTGAAGGTAGAGTACGGCCTGTACCAGACCAGAACATGCTGAGGTAGTTTGGCTGAAGGTAGAGTACGGCCTGTACCAGACCAGAACATGCTGAGGTAGTTTGACTGAAGGTAGAGTACAGCCTGCACCAGACCAGAACATGCTGAGGTAGTTTGGCTGAAGGTAGAGTACGCCTGCACCAGACCAGAACATGCTGAGGTAGTTTGGCTGAAGGTAGAGTACGGCCTGTACCAGACAAGAACATGCTGAGGTAGTTTGGCTGAAGGTAGAGTACGGCCTGCACCAGACCAGAACATGCTGAGGTAGTTTGGCTGAAGGTACAGGATAGAAGAAGCCTGTACCAGACCAGAACATGCTGAGGTAGTTTGGCTGAAGGTAGAGTACAGTCTGTACCAGACCAGAACATGCTGAGGTAGTTTGGCTGAAGGTAGAGTACAGCCTGCACCAGACCAGAACATGCTGAGGTAGTTTGGCTGAAGGTAGAGTACGGCCTGCACCAGACCAGAACATGTTGAGGTAGTTTGGCTGAAGGTACAGGATAGAAGAAGCCTGTACCAGACCAGAACATGCTGAGGTAGTTTGGCTGAAGGTAGAGTACGGCCTGCACCAGACCAGAACATGCTGAGGTAGTTTGGCTGAAGGTAGAGTACGGCCTGCACCAGACCAGAACATGTTGAGGTAGTTTGGCTGAAGGTACAGGATAGAAGAAGCCTGTACCAGACCAGAACATGCTGAGGTAGTTTGGCTGAAGGTAGAGTACGGCCTGCACCAGACCAGAACATGCTGAGGTAGTTTGGCTGAAGGTAGAGTACAGCCTGTACCAGACCAGAACATGCTGAGGTAGTTTGACTGAAGGTAGAGTACGGCCTGTACCAGACCAGAACATGCTGAGGTAGTTTGACTGAAGGTACAGGATAGAAGAAGCTTACTTCAGTCTTCACTAAAACCTCCATCTCAAGTGCATTGTTTTTGCCCACAGACTGTATAAAGACTGGTTTCACACACAGACTGTATAAAGACTGGTTTCACACACAGACTGTATAAAGACTGGTTTCACACACAGACTGTATAAAGACTGGTTTCACACACAGACTGTATAAAGACTGGTTTCACACACAGACTGTATAAAGACTGGTTTCACACACAGACTGTATAAAGACTGGTTTCACACACAGACTGCATAAAGACTGGTTTCACACACAGACTGTATAAAGACTGGTTTCACACACAGACTGTATAAAGACTGGTTTCACACAGACTGTATAAAGACTGGTTTCACAGACTGTATAAAGACTGGTTTCACACAGACTGGTTTCACACACAGACTTGTATAAAGACTGGTTTCACAGACTGTATAAAGACTGGTTTCACACAGACTGTATAAAAACTGGTTTCACCAGAGGCAGAAAGAGGAGATGGACAGGTTTTCACTAGAAGCCATCCCAGTGTACACAATGTGTCCTACCCTGCCCCCAAACACACACCTTAGTGTGGACATCTGGGAGGTTGATTGATTGATTGATTGATGATTGATTGAGTGATTGAGTGAGACTGTTCAAAGGGTCACGGTACGACTGTCAAACACACACAGACACCGGGAGGGTCAGAGTTAGTGTTGCAGGACAACAACACCAGTGGAACCACATGACCCACTGGGCTGAACCCACCGGTTTCCCTCCAGACGGATAAAACAAAACACATGGTCTGTCCCTTAAAGAACTCCCGCTGGTAAAACAGAGTCCAGTATTTAGGGAATAGGGTGCCATTTGGGATGCAGACAGTGGTTCCATCTCCCCCTGCAGACATCTTTGGTTCAATCTACAGACCTAACAGATAGATTGACTGTGACTGTAGGCCTAACAGAACCACACAGACACAGTCAATCTAACAGAACCACACAGACACAGTCAATCTAACAGAACCACACAGACACAGTCAATCTAACAGAACCACACAGACACAGTCAATCTAACAGAACCACACAGACACAGTCAATCTAACAGAGCCACACGGACAATCTAACAGAACCACACAGACACAGTTACACTAGAGCATATTGAGATCTGCTTCTTTGTCACTGATCTGTTAGAAAATAACTAGTGTATGTTTTTCAGAAAGCTTTCTAAAAGGGTGTGGTTTGTTGTTGGTAGCTGTTCTCAGTCTCTAGAATCCTACAGATTATAACACACTGTCTCTAGAATCCTACAGATTATAACACACTGTCTCTGTCTCTAGAATCCTACAGATTATAACACACAGTCTCTAGAATCCTGCAGGTTATAACACACTGTCTCTAGAATCCTACAGATTATAACACACTGTCTCTAGAATCCTACAGATTATAACACACTGTCTCTAGAATCCTACAGATTATAACACACTGTCTCTAGAATCCTACAGATTATAACACACTGTCTCTAGAATCCTACAGATTATAACACACAGTTTCTGTCTCTAGAATCCTACAGATTATAACACACTGTCTCTAGAATCCTACAGATTATAACACACTGTCTCTAGAATCCTACAGATTATAACACACAGTCTCTAGAATCCTACAGATTATAACACACTGTCTCTAGAATCCTACAGATTATAACACACTGTCTCTAGAATCCTACAGATTATAACACACTGTCTCTAGAATCCTACAGATTATAACACACTGTCTCTAGAATCCTACAGATTATAACACACTGTCTCTAGAATCCTACAGGTTATAACACACTGTCTCTAGAATCCTACAGAGTATAACACACTGTCTCTAGAATCCTACAGATTATAACACACTGTCTCTAGAATCCTACAGATTATAACACACTGTCTCTAGAATCCTACAGATTATAACACACTGTCTCTAGAATCCTACAGATTATAACACACTGTCTCTAGAATCCTACAGAGTATAACACACTGTCTCTAGAATCCTACAGATTATAACACACTGTCTCTAGAATCCTACAGATTATAACACACTGTCTCTAGAATCCTACAGGTTATAACACACTGTCTCTAGAATCCTACAGGTTATAACACACTGTCTCTAGAATCCTACAGGTTATAACACACTGTCTCTAGAACCCTACAGATTATAACACACAGTCTCTAGAATCCTACAGGTTATAACACACTGTCTCTAGAACCCTACAGGTTATAACACACAGTCTCTGTCTCTAGAACCCTACAGATTATAACACACTGTCTCTGTCTCTAGAATCCTACAGATTATAACACACTGTCTCTAGAATCCTACAGGTTATAACACACTGTCTCTAGAATCCTACAGGTTATAACACACTGTCTCTAGAATCCTACAGGTCATAACACACTGTCTCTAGAATCCTACAGATTATAACACACAGTCTCTGTCTCTAGAACCCTACAGATGATAACACACAGTCTCTGTCTCTAGAATCCTACAGATTATAACACACTGTCTCTAGAATCCTACAGATTATAACACACTGTCACTAGAATCCTACAGATTATAACACACTGTCTCTAGAATCCTACAGATTATAACACACAGTTTCTGTCTCTAGAATCCTACAGATTATAACACACTGTCTCTAGAATCCTACAGATTATAACACACAGTTTCTGTCTCTAGAATCCTACAGATTATAACACACTGTCTCTAGAATCCTACAGATTATAACACACTGTCTCTAGAATCCTACAGATTATAACACACAGTTTCTGTCTCTAGAATCCTACAGATTATAACACACTGTCTCTAGAATCCTACAGATTATAACACACAGTTTCTGTCTCTAGAATCCTACAGATTATAACACACTGTCTCTAGAATCCTACAGATTATAACACACTGTCTCTAGAATCCTACAGATTATAACACACAGTCTCTAGAATCCTGCAGGTTATAACACACTGTCTCTAGAATCCTACAGATTATAACACACTGTCTCTAGAATCCTACAGATTATAACACACTGTCTCTAGAATCCTACAGATTATAACACACTGTCTCTAGAATCCTACAGATTATAACACACTGTCTCTAGAATCCTACAGATTATAACACACTGTCTCTAGAATCCTACAGATTATAACACACTGTCTCTAGAATCCTACAGGTTATAACACACTGTCTCTAGAATCCTACAGGTTATAACACACTGTCTCTAGAATCCTACAGATTATAACACACTGTCTCTAGAATCCTACAGGTTATAACACACTGTCTCTAGAATCCTACAGGTTATAACACACAGTCTCTGTCTCTAGAACCCTACAGATTATAACACACTGTCTCTGTCTCTAGAACCCTACAGATTATAACACACTGTCTCTGTCTCTAGAACCCTACAGATTATAACACACTGTCTCTGTCTCTAGAACCCTACAGATTATAACACACTGTCTCTAGAATCCTACAGATTATAACACACTGTCTCTAGAACCCTACAGATTATAACACACTGTCTCTAGAATCCTACAGAGTATAACACACTGTCTCTAGAACCCTACAGATTATAACACACTGTCACTAGAATCCTACAGATTATAACACACTGTCTCTAGAATCCTACAGGTTATAACACACTGTCTCTAGAATCCTACAGGTTATAACACACTGTCTCTAGAATCCTACAGGTTATAACACACTGTCTCTAGAATCCTACAGATTATAACACACTGTCTCTAGAATCCTACAGGTTATAACACACTGTCTCTAGAATCCTACAGGTTATAACACACAGTCTCTGTCTCTAGAACCCTACAGATTATAACACACTGTCTCTGTCTCTAGAATCCTACAGATTATAACACACTGTCTCTAGAATCCTACAGGTTATAACACACTGTCTCTAGAATCCTACAGGTTATAACACACTGTCTCTAGAATCCTACAGGTCATAACACACTGTCTCTAGAATCCTACAGATTATAACACACAGTCTCTGTCTCTAGAACCCTACAGATGATAACACACAGTCTCTGTCTCTAGAATCCTACAGATTATAACACACTGTCTCTAGAATCCTACAGATTATAACACACTGTCACTAGAATCCTACAGATTATAACACACTGTCTCTAGAATCCTACAGGTTATAACACACTGTCTCTAGAATCCTACAGATTATAACACACAGTCTCTGTCTCTAGAACCCTACAGATGATAACACACAGTCTCTGTCTCTAGAACCCTACAGATTATAACACACTGTCTCTAGAATCCTACAGGTTATAACACACTGTCTCTAGAATCCTACAGATTATAACACACTGTCTCTAGAATCCTACAGGTTATAACACACTGTCTCTAGAATCCTACAGGTTATAACACACAGTCTCTGTCTCTAGAACCCTACAGATTATAACACACTGTCTCTGTCTCTAGAACCCTACAGATTATAACACACTGTCTCTGTCTCTAGAACCCTACAGATTATAACACACTGTCTCTAGAATCCTACAGGTTATAACACACTGTCTCTAGAATCCTACAGGTTATAACACACTGTCTCTAGAATCCTACAGATTATAACACACAGTCTCTGTCTCTAGAACCCTACAGATGATAACACACAGTCTCTGTCTCTAGAATCCTACAGATTATAACACACTGTCTCTAGAATCCTACAGGTTATAACACACTGTCTCTAGAATCCTACAGGTTATAACACACTGTCTCTAGAATCCTACAGATTATAACACACTGTCTCTAGAATCCTACAGGTTATAACACACTGTCTCTAGAATCCTACAGATTATAACACACAGTCTCTGTCTCTAGAACCCTACAGATTATAACACACTGTCTCTGTCTCTAGAACCCTACAGATTATAACACACTGTCTCTGTCTCTAGAACCCTACAGATTATAACACACAGTCTCTGTCTCTAGAACCCTACAGATTATAACACACAGTCTCTGTCTCTAGAACCCTACAGATTATAACACACTGTCTCTAGAACCCTACAGATTATAACACACTGTCTCTGTCTCTAGAACCCTACAGATTATAACACACAGTCTCTGTCTCTAGAACCCTACAGATTATAACACACTGTCTCTAGAACCCTACAGATTATAACACACTGTCTCTGTCTCTAGAACCCTACAGATTATAACACACTGTCTCTAGAATCCTACAGATTATAACACACTGTCACTAGAATCCTACAGATTATAACACACTGTCTCTAGAATCCTACAGGTTATAACACACTGTCTCTAGAATCCTACAGATTATAACACACAGTCTCTGTCTCTAGAACCCTACAGATGATAACACACAGTCTCTGTCTCTAGAATCCTACAGATTATAACACACTGTCTCTAGAATCCTACAGATTATAACACACTGTCACTAGAATCCTACAGATTATAACACACTGTCTCTAGAATCCTACAGGTTATAACACACTGTCTCTAGAATCCTCAGATTAGACAGTCTCTGTCTCTAGAACCCTACAGATTATAACACACAGTCTCTGTCTCTAGAACCCTACAGATTATAACACACTGTCTCTGTCTCTAGAACCCTACAGATTATAACACACTGTCTCTGTCTCTAGAACCCTACAGATTATAACACACTGTCTCTGTCTCTAGAACCCTACAGATTATAACACACTGTCTCTAGAACCCTACAGGTTATAACACACTGTCTCTAGAATCCTACAGGTTATAACACACAGTCTCTGTCTCTAGAACCCTACAGATTATAACACACTGTCTCTGTCTCTAGAACCCTACAGATTATAACACACTGTCTCTGTCTCTAGAACCCTACAGATTATAACACACTGTCTCTAGAATCCTCAGATTATAACACACTGTCTCTAGAATCCTACAGATTATAACACACTGTCACTAGAACCCTACAGATTATAACACACAGTCTCTAGAATCCTACAGGTTATAACACACTGTCTCTAGAACCCTACAGGTTATAACACACAGTCTCTGTCTCTAGAACCCTACAGATTATAACACACTGTCTCTGTCTCTAGAACCCTACAGATTATAACACACTGTCTCTGTCTCTAGAACCCTACAGATTATAACACACTGTCTGTCTCTAGAACCCTACAGATTATAACACACTGTCTCTAGAACCCTACAGATTATAACACACTGTCTCTGTCTCTAGAACCCTACAGATTATAACACACAGTCTCTGTCTCTAGAACCCTACAGATTATAACACACAGTCTCTGTCTCTAGAACCCTACAGATTATAACACACAGTCTCTGTCTCTAGAACCCTACAGATTATAACACACAGTCTCTGTCTATAGAACCCTACAGATTATAACACACTGTCTCTAGAATCCTACAGGTTATAACACACTGTCTCTAGAATCCTACAGGTTATAACACACTGTCTCTAGAATCCTACAGATTATAACACACAGTCTCTGTCTCTAGAACCCTACAGATGATAACACACAGTCTCTGTCTCTAGAATCCTACAGATTATAACACACTGTCTCTAGAATCCTACAGATTATAACACACTGTCTCTAGAATCCTACAGGTTATAACACACTGTCTCTAGAATCCTACAGATTATAACACACTGTCTCTAGAATCCTACAGGTTATAACACACTGTCTCTAGAATCCTACAGGTTATAACACACAGTCTCTGTCTCTAGAACCCTACAGATTATAACACACTGTCTCTGTCTCTAGAACCCTACAGATTATAACACACTGTCTCTAGAACCCTACAGATTATAACACTCAGTCTCTGTCTCTAGAACCCTACAGATTATAACACTCAGTCTCTGTCTCTAGAACCCTACAGATTATAACACACTGTCTCTAGAACCCTACAGATTATAACACACAGTCTCTGTCTCTAGAACCCTACAGATTATAACACACAGTCTCTAGAGTCCTACAGATTATAACACACTGTCTCTAGAATCCTACAGGTTATAACACACAGTCTCTAGAGTCCTACAGATTATAACACACTGTCTCTAGAATCCTACAGATTATAACACACAGTCTCTGTCTCTAGAACCCTACAGATGATAACAC
>NW_024608440.1:0-62819 GCF_018296145.1 Oncorhynchus tshawytscha
CTAGTGGTTAGAAATCGGCGCTCTCATCGCCGCCGCCCCCGTTCGATTCCCGTTTAGAGGTCTAGTAATTTTCGTTTTTTTTACTTGTGCAACCTGTCACAATGAATTTAATCGGTTATTACACATACATACCATGTTACATTGCAAACCTATCAATACCACTATAAAAATATATTATATGTCATTGTATACTTTTGAATAAATCTATGGTTAATGCTACATTTATGACATGAATATAAAAATATCCTCCTTCGACACGGATTTGAAACCGCGATCTAAGGATATAAGCATTCACCGTTCTGCAGTCCTCCGCTCTACCATCTGACATCATTTTCCCTCATTTGTGAGTTAGCTTGGATTGTTTTTTAATTAGGAAACTGGAAACGCACGTTTGTTCTCTATCGGGGAATGTGCGAACAACAGGCAAATGTATATCTTTTAGGCGCATTTATGAGGAAAAGGTTCCTTTTTCGATCCGGATTTCAGCATTTAGTGTTCTAGTCTTCCGCTCTCGCAACTGAGTTATGGATTTTAGAGAACTGTGGATAAACTTGAAATGTTTTGAATTCTTCTGTATGATTGGATTCGTACACCTAGACTATTCTTTAAGAAACTGGAAATGCACATATTATTCTCTATTGGGGGATGTGCGAACAACAGGTAAAACTATTTTTGGGGGCGCATTGATGAAAAAAAAAAGGTTCTTCCTTCGAGCCGGATTTGAACCAGCGACCTAAGGATTTCAGCATTTTGCGTTCTACAGTCCTCCGCTCTACCAACTGAGCTATCGAAGGGACATGGAGAAATCTTTGGAGCAAAAGGTACATGTTTGTATCGGAGCATTGAGTTTAGTCTTCTCTACCGGATGTTGATCAACGTCGACCATTCAGCAATCGTGAGATTTCCGTGTATTGAGCGCTCGTCAGATCTGTCGACATGTCTCCAAACGGGTCTTTCCAGGCACAACTTTCTTCAATTATGGAGACGCTGACGACGTCTGCCGTTGCAGAGATTACAAAACTGGTCGATTACAGTTCTGCCCTTCTATTCTCGGAGATATCCCGACAACAGGGAGAGAACGACGCTCTTCGGAAGGCATTGTACTGTATGCAAATCGAGCTCGGGACCGAGAGACCAAAGCGGGGCACCTCTTCTGTTGATATATCTTTAGAAGTTCAGCTTTGCGACGAGATCCGTAAGTTGAGTGTGACGGTGTTCTCTTATAGCGACTGTAGCTAGCTCTGTGTAATCATGCATGTTGAAAGTCACTATAAGTAGCAAACATCACCATTTTATTGTTGTGTGCAGAGAATAATAAAGGCGTGGGGGACCACTGGTTTCCGGACAAGCAGTTGGTTGTGAGTGAGAGGCACTATGAAGTGGATGCTGCCATCGAATTGGGAGAAACCAGTGCACCGCAGCGCAGAACAGTGAAGGAAGAAGTTGGTTGACACTCATATTTATGGTGTCTGGTCCCTGAACTGCTGCATGTCAATGTTGGCCTAGCTATATGGATGGTGTATTGTATAAATTAATTATAAGACTAGGATGGAACAACACCTCTCATTATGTTCTTGTTTTACCAAATTGCCCACTTTAAAAAAAAATCTTTAACGGCATATTGACAACCAATGAATAGCGAGTGTAGCGGTCCATGTTTTCATATCACATTAGAAACCCAGTGTGTCAGAGAGAAAAGTATTGATCTAAAATACGAAGTTCCTGTCGGTCAGTGGCAGTCACTCACCCATGTTGTTCAGTTTGTGTCCACATACAACGTTAGCTTTGGAGTGCAATGGCTTGTATGTTATAGAAGTGGTATAATGATAGTTTAAACATTTAACCTCCTATTTGTTGCAGTGTCCTGACGTGAAACAGGTCATTTTACAACCAGACCCTAAAGGTGAGGACAGGCCGGAGGAGGTTGTGGAGGCTAGTCACCCGGAGGAAGCAGAGCACATCATTATCGGTGGAGAAGGAAATGGTAGTTATATCTGACAATACTACTAACACTGTGATCATGTTGACAGTGTTCTGTTGTGTGAACTGCACTTTTTCTACCTGTGTTTACTGGCCCTTCTCTATTTGAATATGTGCATGTATGTATGCTAGGAGCCGCAACCAACATTTCCCAACAGGGATAAACCAGTAGTTAGCTTATCTATCTTATGTTAAAACCGACTTTAAATGAAAACTAACTTGAATGTTATAACGCATGTTGTTCTGATACTTCCCACTAAACTACGTTGTCATTGTCAACAAATGCTCAAAAACCGTCACTTGACTCTCACTGTTTCTGCAGGTGGCCTGTCCCTAAAAGATGATTTCCAGGCCATGGACGAGAGCCAGTCAGAGGCGTACCACAGCTCCACAGCAGAGCCCGAGGAAGAAGACACCAGCCAAGACTTCAGCGAGGAGCTGGAGATGTGGGTCAAGTCTGAGCCGGGGTCAGAGAGCGACACCGTAAGCTTCACCCCCAGTGTTGCAGAAAACAAGATGGTCGACCACCTCACGGGCAGGGAAATGCACGCCTGTTCATACTGCAACAAACGCTTCAACTACCGTAGCCAGGTGATAATCCACGAGCGGGTTCACACGAGGGAGAGGCCGTTCGTCTGCAAGCAGTGCGGCAAGGGTTTCTCCCAGATTAACAACCTCAAGAAGCACCAGCTCTGTCACAGGGGAGGGGAGGGGAATCACGAGTGCGGGGAGTGTGGAAAGGCGTTCTGCCACACCCAGAGCCTGAAGAATCACATGGTGGCAGCTCACGGCTTCGGTTCAAGGTTGGACTGCGAGACATGCGGCAAGACGTTTCACAATAAGAAAGCTCTCATCGCACACTCCACCAGTCACAGCAGGGCTTTTGGCTGCGAGATATGCGGGAAGGCTTTCGGTACGAAACAAACTCTTAAGACCCACCAGTTCACTCACACGGGGGAGCGTCCGTTCATCTGCAACTACTGCGGCAAGAGCTTTGCCTACCTCTGTAACCTTAAAACTCACAAGAGGGTTCACACTGGGGAGAAACCCTTTGGCTGTGAGCTGTGTGGCAAGTGTTTCACTCAGAAACACTGCCTGGAGAAACACTTGTGTGTAGATTAAAGAGCTGTAGCTATACAGAGTAACTGCAGCAAACTACCGTCTATGTTTACTTGTTGGCACCAAATGTTCCATGGCTGTAACATTCTAATCTGCGTTCTGACTAGAATGTTGTGGTCTTGTAGTATGGGTACCAGTCTGTTTAGCTAACGTTCCACTCCTTGTGCTATGGGCCACAGAGACTGGCCTTTCTTCAATCTCAGCGTTTAATATGCAGCTGGATTTTGTGAGGAGTTGCTGATTTGTTGTTGGAAATAACGTTATTGTTTGGCAATGGCACAGAGTACAAGGAGTGGTATGTTAGCTAAACAGACTGGTACCCATGCTAGTGGTCTTGTGCTATCATGGGGGAAATTCTAAACCTAAAACCAAGTTTGTTGAACTCTGCGTATTCTATTGCTTTGTTGAGGAGACTTGAGTGTTTCTAGTAAAGTGTCTACATGTGTGTGGGACAGATTGACCTGTGCATACATATATTGTTTTTTCTTATAATATCACATTGTTATTTTAGGTAATTTGATCAATGTTTAGTTCAATTTTAGCTGACATTTTAATTTGCACGATTACGAAGTACATCGACAGTTACTACTACAACTTCTATCATTACTGTGGCGGTAACAATAGTGTGAGGGGATTGACACAAAGCCAAATCACCCCTTCACATTCTGATTGGACAGAAATAGATCTCCCCCTGTTGAGTTAGGTTTCTCTCAAAGTTTATTGGTCATCACTAGCTTCCACAGCTACAAAGTCACAAATTTGCCCGTTTCTACAGTTTCTCTTCTTACATTTAGATTTTAAACCTAACCACACTGCTATTCTTATACCTAACCTTAACATGAAGAGCACAAATGAAAATACATACATTTTTACGACAGAGCCAGTTTTGACCTTGCGGCTAGTGAAAACAAAGTTTATTCTGATCAGGGTCGTTTTCCCTACTGACCTTTTTTACTGTACTACAAATATTAGCCTACACATATTTTATTTGTTTGTTTTAACAAATGTAATTTTGACAAATCAGCTGGTATTCACTGTGTACATGATATCCAATCCATGCTTTAACGTTGTAATGATAAAATATTGTATTCTGTCCTGATTCTGTCCACATATATAGCATAACATATACTGTTGTATTTCATTGGGAAAACAGTTCTTGACAATATGTATTTGACTTGGTCTGGGTATTAAGTATTGCTAGAATAACTGTTGATTTCTTTCACTTTCATCTTAAAGCGGCAATCAGCAGCAGAAACGATAACAAAGCGTCCGAGCCACCCCTGTTTTTGGTAACAAAGCGTCCGAGCCACCCCTGTTTTTGGTAACAAAGCGTCCGAGCCACCCCTGTTTTTGGTAACAAAGCGTCCGAGCCACCCCTGTTTTTGGTAACAAAGCGTCCGAGCCGCCCCTGTTTTTGGTAACAAAGCGTCCGAGCCACCCCTGTTTTTGGTAACAAAGCGTCCGAGCCACCCCTGTTTTTGGTAACAAAGCGTCCGAGCCACCCCTGTTTTTGGTAACAAAGCGTCCGAGCCACCCCTGTTTTTGGTAACAAAGCGTCCGAGCCACCCCTGTCCGAGCCACCCCTGTTTTTGGTAACAAAGCGTCCGAGCCACCCCTGTTTTTGGTAACAAAGCGTCCGAGCCACCCCTGTTTTGGTAACAAAGCATAAGGAGGGGGCCGAAGTGATGTACCAACTCTCAAATTCATAGACAGAGCTATGGATGCAAGGACTGACCAACCGTGATATCAAAATTATATTTTTAACCATGTTTTGAGGCTATGTAGTGTTTGTTTACATTTACAAACATTGGGATTTTTAAAAAGTATCTATTTGGTGTTCTTGGGGTAAAAATATTGTATTTTGGGTTCTGATGAGGTATGACAGTTGAATCTAGCTCATGAGGCATTTATAGGTTATGTTCTTCAAGAATACATATTCATTTATGCGTCCAAAATGGATGTAGCAACTGCGGATTGCCCTTTTAAAAATTGCCATGCAAATCATACTACTGTGGTTGATAAATCAGAATAGATCGCAGAGAGAGAGTACCAGTATAACAAACACTCTGCACTCTGCTGTGCCCACTCACGCTCTCATAAACCATTCAAGCCTGGTAGGTGGCGGAGGCGAGCTACACACTTTTCTGTAACGGGTACCAAATGGAAGATGCTGGAACAGAGCCAAGATACGGTATAGAATCACTGGCTGAAGTAGAGGAACTGTCGGGGAGTCGGTAGCCTAAATAATTGCATGAGATGAGTTCAATTGGATATAAAATGTACAATTAATGTGATAGCAAGCAATGTAGATAAATACAGCCACTGCAGTAACTAATTGAAAAGCCTGACTAGCTAACTTGATAACTAATGCTAACTTACTGTCCTCGTGGTATGACATGCTAACTATGCAAGTAGCTAGTACACAGGTTAACAGCTTTTATTACAACTAGCAAGCTATAATGTTTTAGTTTGCAAAATTACTTTAGCTAATGGTAGCTTATCCTCTCTTCATGCAGCCAACAGTATTTCAAGTGGACAGCATGTGTGTGGAGAACTTGATTCTACAACCTCATATTCGGCCAAAAAGGAATTGACACATAGATAGGTTCAATTTGAAGTACCTGGTCATTCAAGCAATGTATAGAAATTCTAGAAATCAGCTGAAAAAGCACTATACCCAAGTGTGTAAAAACCGAGAATAGTTAAAGAAGCTACTCCTTGCTGCACTCTATTCTCTATTTGGGTGGAAGTGAGGATATGGCATTCAGGGATTTCGATAAATACAATGGCGGGCCCCTCCCCCATGAAATGCTTGTATTTCTCCACGAGCGGAGCAGCACACTCTCACCCGAGTTTGGTGGATTTGTGAGTAAACAAGAAGAATCTAATGGTTTACCAAATGTCAACGACCTGATTGCCTGCAGTGCAGAAGCTCTTCTGGGTGAGATAAAAGCAGAGATCAGAAAAGCCCCTTTCTCTGCACTGCAAATCGATGAACGCCAGGACGCCTCCGGATGGGAGGCAACACTCCATCATGGTTCAGTACGTAGACGACTCCGGATCAATTCAGGAGTATTTCCTGGGTTTCCATCTGCACGAAGAGGGGGGAGAGGGGGGGCTCTGACCTTATATGTATGGAAATGGCCGACCATGACTGTGAAAAAAAAAACTTGTGGTACAGTCTTACAATGGATGGGCCGTGTCTGCGCACAAGCTAAACATGCAGACGGAAAAAGTGAGGGAGATTGCCCACAACACTCTCTTCGTCAACTCCTACTCACACCGTCTCAGCACTGTTGACTGAAGTTGATATTTTGTGATCTGAGGTCGTTCCCCTCATGTTTGTTCCCCACCGACTGAGGTTCTTCAATGAAACTTGGAGTGAGGTGAATGCTGACCGACTACCACTGGACCTACTCAGTGAGGTGGCAAACACCTACCACGCATTTTAGGACACCATCAACCACATTGGGAACCTGGATTGGGTAAATGGCGACTCATCCTATGAAGCAAACAATCTTGTTTTGAAACTTGAGGGTTTTCAGTTTGTTCCAGCTCTTCACCTACGCGCAGGTTTTCTCCAACATTTATGTTGCATTTGACACTGAAGCACAAAGCAATGGATGTGGCAGCCTGCAAAGCTAGCATTGAGGAGCTGGTTCAACACATCTAGAGCAAGAAGTCTGACTGCCTTTGACAGTGTCTAACAGAAGGCTGAGAGATTGGCTCAACACCCATGCAAAAGTCTCAAGTAGACGGATGACTTAGACCCTCTGACACACTTCAAGGCTTTGTACTACAAAGCTCTGGAAACCGTCATCTCTCAGATCCAGGTTTGTTACGCACATTTGGATGACCTACGCTTCCTCGAGCTGCTGGATCCAGCGAAGTTCACTGACATGAACATCCATTTCGCAACAGACGTGGTGGATAGCCCAGTGAAGCTCTACGGGGGCTTCTTCAACATGGCCAGGCTCAGAGTGGACCTGAAGGCATTCTACATAGGCCAAGGACAACAGCAGGACAGCCACAAGCTCTGTGAATGGATCTGTTTCATCCGCTCCCAGAAGAACCCACTACCAGAGCTCTACAAGCTGATGTGCCTTGTGGCGACCATTGGAGTGACCTCAGCCGACGTGGAGGAAAGCTTCCCCTGCCTGAAGCGCATTCATGGCTTTGTGAAAGGGGAAAAGTTGGACGATCAGCTCCACCAGAACATGGCCATGATGTGCATAGAGAATGAGGGTTTGTCACGAACTCGGGGAGCAGCACTGGTATGACAAAGTCACGAACCTCTGTGCCAGAAAGACCAAGAGAGAAGATGAGTTCATCACCAAGGTACGTCACCTTTAGAGAGTGTGTGTGTGGGTGTCTGAGTGTGTGCCAAACTATACCACACTATTGTTTTGATGAAATGGCCTGGTTATTGTTATTTAGAGCAGTATGAATGTGTCGTTACAGATGGCTGCAGGAGGGTTGAAAGGACCGGCAGCAAAGAGGACCTCCACAGCAACAGAGGACTCTCAGGAGCCACCAGTCAGGAAGCATGATGACGAGGTTTTCTCACCTGAATGATCTGAATCTAGATTACAACACACAGGTCTTGCCATCATTGTATGATTTTTTTTGTGTGTAAATGAACTGAAGCTTATGGACAATATCAAGGTGATGAGTTATTCACCATTTTTGATGAACAAATAAGGTTTTATATGTAAGATGGCTAAATAAAGAGCAAAATTATTGATAATTATTATATTATTATTTGTGGCCTGGTCCTATAAGAGCTCTTTGTCACTTCCCACGAGCCGGGTTGTGACAAAAACTCACTCATTCTCATGTTTAATACATGTATTGTATAGTTTGTGTGTGGCAGGCTTACAATGATGGCAAACAACAACATTTGTGTTTTGCTGACCCTGGTGCCGGAGGTGGTATGCAGCTGGAGGTTGAATGTTTGAAGGGGTATGGGACTATAAAATGTTTGGGAGCAACTGCCTTAGACAATTACCCCCTCCACAAAAATATACCATATGTTGAATGCTTAGGCCTAGTTTTGTTTAAGTTATCTGATCGAATTAAACGCATATAAACAGAATGGCGTTCCCATTCAAGTTAATTAACCCATTCTATTCATTAGCCATTTGTTTTAACTAGGCAAGACAGTTAAGAACAAAGTATTATTTATAATTACAGCCTAGAACAGTGGGTTAACTGTCTTGTTTAGGGTCGGAATGACAGATACATATCTTGTCAGGTCAGGGATTCGATCGAACAACCTTTACAGTTTCTGGCCCAGCCCTTTAACCACTAGGCTACCTGCTGCCCCAAGAACCCACCTGTCGCCCCATTTAAAACAATTTGATTGCCGAAATCTGATCAGATAACATTGGCTGGGTGATTGGACAGATGTGAGTTCCCAGAGTTACTTTTATTTGGTTAGTAAATTATACTGATTACAGTAGAACTCCGATTTATTTCATTTTATAGGTGTAGCCAGCCTACTACAGTAGTTCAATCAACTCCCTTTGCTCTTGGTCGTTTATGCCAATGGAGCCCAGTAGGTGGCGGTATAGGCCTACACATTCCTCATTTTCATTAGTGGCTGGTGCGCTATCACCGTCACAAGAAGCCAGCAGAAAACGAACGGGTGGACATTTGACATGAGTTAAGTTATTACAAGACGTAGATCAATTTAACCTTGAGATTTATGGTTTTTCTGTGACATTTATTCATGCTAATAGTCATGTCAATGACAGCCAGAAATGTACATCAGAATTTGAGTTTAACAAGTTGTCACTTATTGTTTTAATGACAAGAACTAGTTGCACTTTCTGCAGGTTGTGTATGACCTACGTTCATTGTAAAACGCTTTGTTTGAATAGAACAACTTATAAAGGTGCCATTTTATCTTCTATGAATTCTAAAGTTAGTTTCCACACCATATTTTGAGATTAGTTTTTTTTTTACGGCTCACTTTTCTGCCATGTACAGTATAAAGATGTCAAGCCCAAGACAGATCTCGATAAATTGGTAAATTGAGGCTTAATAAATTGAGGACCCTCCAGTCTTTTTGTCCTCGTCTCAAATCCTTTATACTGATCTATTTTATATGCGTAGAATTAAAAAGCAAATGTACCGGTCTTAGACAATACTGCCATCTTTCAGAAAGTACCAGCCTATACAATGTCATAGTACTTTAAAAAATGTTTATTACTGGAAAACAATAACGGTTGAGGTACATAAATGGGAAATGACATTTGAAATCGCATCACATTTAGCCCTTTGGCGAACACTTAGTCATTTACAGTCAGTAAACAGCCCATGTTGAAAGCGGTTAGAAAAGGTGTCAAGCAATTAACAGTATCTTCGCAATGTTGACTAACAGCGATAGTTGTGCACGCAGATGAATGGTAATTGTCCGCCACATCCGCAGTTCCTCCACCCCTGGCCCACTACCAAAGGAAAAATGACAAAAGAAAAGTAATGTCGGTCATTTCATCGGCTTAGTTCTGGGACTATGCTACATCTTTAGGTTCATGTCTTACCAGCAGATTGCAGGTACATGCAGGGGTTGCTGGTTGCGGTGCTCTGGCTGTACCAGTTGGTGTAATACATTCCTGAGCGGTCGATCCACATCCAAGTTCCCTGAGTAAACAAAGAGTCATAAGACTTAGCTGCACTACTGTCCCTTACCACTAACAGATCTGATATCATACCTAGCTGCATGATTAAAATATCAGAAGCTATTTAAACACAAGGCCCAGAGTGTTTCCCGGCCATGTGCTCTGAGGGAAAACTCTAGGGCCCGGAAATGTTTCTTGACCGGTCACTGTCAGAAAAACATAGAGCGCTACGTAGGCTTAGATGGCGGAGGTTTTCAGGGCAACCCTTTCTCTCACCTGGAGGTAGAATCCACCTATCCAGGCGGTGGCTCTGTTGGCTGTTCTGGTTATCTGTTGCAGGTAACGATACTCGGGGGAGGAGCTGGCAGAGGCCAGGCTGGCGCCCAGTTCATTGCAATGTTCCTGAAAGAAGAGCGGGGAGGTGAGGGGTGAGACACTTGCACACACTCACACAGTAGGCCTGCACATGAACAAAAGTGTTGCGCTCCCTCATAGTGACATTACATTATACAGACACAAACGCACATTTTTTGAAAGTGAACCATTTGCAGTCATAGTGACATATTCACGTCAAGATTTTCGACACTAAATATATTACATTGAGAAGTGCGTTACCTCGGCTCCGAACCAGGACCGAGGGGTGTTCACAAACATGTAACACTTGGACTGGTAGCTGAACCATCCGTCAGGACAGAAACTGCGTGCCGCTGTGAAGACGAAGATAAAATACAACAATTATTTGACATCGCAATACAAGGAGTTGATATTGTCAGGAGTATGAACTTTAAAAAAAAAAAAAAAAGTTTGATCTCATTATGTAAAACATGAATGTTTATTTAGTCATGCTGGTGATTTTTCCCTCCCTGCTGATGGGAAACCAAAACATTATTTCATTGTGATCATGCATTGCACGGTATACACAGGCATCAATAGTAGAACCAGTGATGGTTAACTTAACATCATTCATCATGGAGAGTCCCTACCTTTATCTTTAGGTGCTGCTGCAGCCACCTCAACTGCCTCATTCTCATCTTCTGAAAAGACACCTAAACACATAATAAGACAAGAATATCACTTTGAAAGCCACCAGCAAATCACAGACAATGAGATTCAATATAATTATTTTCATAGCTAATATTTTAGACATGGCCTGTAGTTTAATTAGTTTGTTTTCTACCAATGTGAAGTAATTGTTATTGATCAGGAAATTATGTGATGCTCAAATGAGGTGATGCTCCACAATAGACAGTGAAGCTCAAATTAGGTGATGCTCAAATGGGGTGATGCTCCACAATAGACAGTGATGTTCCTGCTTGATTAAAGCCTATAGAGAAGAACTGACCTGGGGCGTCACTCAGCTTCTCCTCTGCTACAGGAGCCTCAACCTCAACAGCCTCCTCTGCAGAAACATGGAACAAGGAAATCAATTTGACTTTCATTCAACTGGGAATTGGGAGAAATATTGATTCAGTGCTCTATTACTGCTCTCAATACAAACATAATTAGAGCTACAAACCTGGGGCACTTTTTGTCTCTTCTACCGCCACAGCATCGCTCTCCACAGGAACTTAAAGGGAAAAACACAACTATTGTCATTATTCAGTAACAATGAAATACCCTGTGCTGTATTAGTGACATTGTTGAGTATTTGACTGACTTACCTGCTGCTGCCCTAGCAGAGAGGGCGACACAAAGTAGTGCAAAGATGATCAGAACCTTCATGGTGGTGATGATGGTGGTGCTGCTTGTCTGGATGAAAAGGGAGAGAGAACGTGTTGGAGAATCAACTAGAGAGAGTGATACACAATCATTTCAGACTACCACTAGACAAGAGTATTTCCCGACAGAAGACAACCTTAAAAATATAGCTGAAAGTTCATCATCACCACAGTAAATACATACATCTAAATGGAGAAAGGGAGAGAAAATAAGCCATGTTGAATGAGTCCGACACTAGGCAACAGATGCTGTAGGACTTACCTTTTGTAGTAGGTAAATCCCTGTTTTCTTCTGGTACTCTTCCTCAGGTAGGCCAGTGATGGAGTGATGAGTGGAGATTCGTGCTCTCTTTATATACTGTTGTGTCCCGCAAACTTTCACTTATGCACTTGCCGTGAATGACGAAACAGCGTTGGACTTTGACACTTTATGGCTTTGTGTTTATACTTCAGATGAAAAATTCAAGTTTCAACCTGGACTCGGGGGTAGACATAACATAGTAAAAGTAAATCCAGGACACTTGCCGTTAGTATGATATGTTACGTTTTGTTTTCATTTGTGGATGTCCATCATCCGTTTCATATCATATGGTATGAATAAAAATGTGTATGAGATGTTACAAATTGCAATTCGTACAATGTTATGAATTTGCAAAACATATATGTTATGAATTCCATTTTTTTTGTGTGGCTAATGTTAGTTAAGTGGCTCAGTTTAGCTAGGTTGCTAACGTTAGTCATGTCAGGGGTTAGGAGTTAGGTTAAAAGCTTAAGTTTAGGGGAAGGGTTAGCTAACATGCTAAGTAGTTGCTCCGTAGCTAAAAAGTAGTCAATATTTGCTAATTAGCGCAAATGGTAAAGTTGTCCATGATAAGATTTCAAATCAAATCAAATTGTATTTGTCACATACACATGGTTAGCAGATGTTAATGCCAGTGTAGCGAAATGCTTGTGCTTCTAGTTCCGACAATGCAGTAATAACCAACGAGTAATCTAGCTAACAATTCCAAAACTACTACCTTATACACACAAGTGTAAAGGGATAAAGAATATGTACATAAAGATATATGAATGAGTGATGGTACAGAGCGGCATAGGCAATATGCAGTAGATGGTATCGAGTACAGTATATACATGTGAGATGAGTATGTAAACAAAGTGGCATAGTTTAAAGTGGCTAGTGATACATGTATTACATAAAGATGCAGTAGATGATATAGAGTACAGTATATACGTATACATATGAGATAAATAATGTAGGGTATGTAAACATTATATTAAGTAGCATTGTTTAAAGTGGCTAGTGATATATTTTACATCAATTCCCATCAATTCCCATTATTAAAGTGGCTGGAGTTGAGTCAGTGTGTTGGCAGCAGTCACTCAATGTTAGTGGTGGCTGTTTAACAGTCTGATGGCCTTGAGATCGGTCCCAGCTTTGATGCACCTGTACTGACCTCGCCTTCTGGATGATAGCGGGGTGAACAGGCAGTGGCTCGGGTGGTTGTTGTCCTTGATGATCTTTATGGCCTTCCTGTGACATCGGGTGGTGTAGGTGTCCTGGAGGGCAGGTAGTTTGCCCCCGGTGATGCGTTGTGCAGACCTCACTACCCTCTGGAGAGCCTTACGGTTGTGGGCGGAGCAGTTGTGGTACCAGGCGGTGATACAGCCCGACAGGATGCTCTCGATTGTGCATCTGTAGAAGTTTGTGAGTGCTTTTAGTGACAAGCCGAATTTCTTCAGCCTCCTGAGGTTGAAGAGGCGCTGCTGCGCCTTCTTCACGATGCTGTCTGTGTGGGTGGACCAATTCAGTTTGTCTGTGATGTGTACGCCGAGGAACTTAAAACTTACTACCCTCTCCACTACTGTTCCATCGATGTGGATAGGGGGGTGTTCCCTCTGCTGTTTCCTGAAGTCCACAAACATCTCCTTAGTTTTGTTGACGTTGAGTGTGAGGTTATTTTCCTGACACCACACTCCGAGGGCCCTCACCTCCTCCCTGTAGGCCATCTCGTCGTTGTTGGTAATCAAGCCTACCACTGTTGTGTCGTCCACAAACTTGATGATTGAGTTGGAGGCGTGCGTGGCCATGCAGTCGTGGGTGAACAGGGAGTACAGGAGAGGGCTCAGAACGCACCCTTGTGGGGCCCCAGTGTTGAGGATCAGCGGGGTGGAGATATTGTTACCTACCCTCACCACCTGGGGCGGCCCGTCAGGAAGTCCAGTACCCAGTTGCACAGGGCGGGGTCGAGACCCAGGGTCTCGAGCTTGATGACGAGTTTGGAGGGTACTATGGTGTTAAATGCTGAGCTGTAGTCGATGAACAGCATTCTCACATAGGTATTCCTCTTGTCCAGATGGGTTAGGGCAGTGTGCAGTGTGGTTGAGATTGCATAGTCTGTGGACCTATTTGGGCGGTAAGCAAATTGGAGTGGGTCTAGGGTGTCAGGTAGGGTGGAGGTGATATGGTCCTTGACTAGTCTCTCAAAGCACTTCATGATGATGGAAGTGAGTGCTACGGGGCGGTAGTCGTTTAGCTCAGTTACCTTAGCTTTCTTGGGATCAGGAACAATGGTGGCCCTCTTGAAGCATGTGGGAACAGCAGACTGGGATAGGGATCAATTGAATATGTCCGTAAACACACCAGCCAGCTGGTCTGCGCATGCTCTGAGGGCGCGGCTGGGGATGCCGTCTGGGCCTGCAGCCTTGCGAGGGTTAACACGTTTAAATGTTTTACTCACCTCGGCTGCAGTGAAGGAGAGTCCGCATGTTTTGGTTGCGGGCCGTGTCAGTGGCACTGTATTGTCTTCAAAGTGGGCAAAAACACACATCCTTTGGGTTGCTAGACATTCATGTTATATGCCCACTCATCCACCCTGACCAACCACCCTACTTTATTTTTTGACCAACCAGCCTTTTTTCGTTTTTGCCTGAAGTAACCTTCTGTCTTATGTAACCATACAAATGTAACATATCATACTAATTTGGTCAAATGTAACATATCATACTAATTTGGGTTTACTATGTTACGTCTAGTCTTTGAGACCAGGCTGCCAGATTAGGAATTAAAATACAGCCTTTATCAATGTCACTTACTGTGTTCCAGTAAGAGGTGGTAAAATAATAACAATGTCCTTGTGATCATGTCTGGAACGGTGCCCTGGAGATCACCTTTAATTCTTTGCTGTCCATAAACTGCTTCCTTAACTGACTTGATGTCATCCAAGGAGTGAGTCGGACATGAAAAAATATTATGTTTCAGACTAACTTAAATGTATCATCAATATGTGGTGACTGGAATGGTATCAAACCCATGGAGACCATGTGTTTCCAGCCATTACTATGAGCTCGTCCTCCCCAATTAAGGTGCTCCCAGCTGCCTGTGTCGTAAGTAGCCTTGGCTTCTGCGAGCCGGAACGCCTCATATGAGCAGGAGCCTATCTTCTGTTTCTGCATTGTGAAGCAGCTTGGAAAAGATGCTGGTCTATTGCAATGGACATTAGACTACTAAGTGTATGTTGTGTAGTAGGATGTTAGTAGCCCATGTGCATCACCCTAATCATTTGGTATTATTCCCCCACTTAATTTAGTCTACTGTTGGTGTCCACATCACCAACGATCTGTCATGATCCAAACACACCAAGACAGTTGTGAAAAGGGCACGACAAAACCTTTTTGACTTAGGCTGTTGTCATCTATTATGTCATGTTGTCAGTAAAGATTTATTGTAAATGTGGATTGTCTTTTCAAGAAATAAGATAAAGACATTCCATACAGGATGGAAATTGGTCTACTGCTTTTGTCCCTCCGATATACAAACATACATTGAAGAGGCAATCTGCTGTTGTTACATCCATTTTTGGACTAATAAGTTAATGCTATGTACCCATTGATTCTTGAAGAATATAACTCCTAAATGATGAGTTTAGGTCAACTGTCTTAACCCATCATAATCCAAAATATAAACTTGTTTTACTTCAATGAGTGTAAATAAAGTAAATATAAACAAACACTATATAGCCTCAAAACATGGCTAAAACTATCATTGTGATCGATGGAAGGTGAATTTCCCGAGTGGTAACATTTTTACAACCCCATCCCTCAGCTTTTTACAGGAACAGGGCAGAATTAGTTATTATTTCAACTGGTGATTGCAGCTTTAAGTTGGAGAGACTGGAAATGTTAGACAAATCGTTGCAAAAGAACAATAAAGTGATTATAACTAAATGAACATACCCCTACGTTATCTCAAGGTCAATAGTGCTGAGAAAAACGTACTGTAAATTGAATCAATCCATGTCCGTATTGATTTTCCATGTTTACAATTTCCTTATCACAATTATGGTTTCATCATCACTTACTGGAACACACATTCTTGTCCTTGTCCTTGATAAATGCTGTATTTGAATTCGAAATCAGATCTGAAGTATGTACACAAAGCCATATAGTATATATAAAATGTACAATATAATGATATTGGTATTACATTGACATTGATGATATTGCTTTAATTTTGTATTTCATTTAAGTCAAACTAAATCCTTTCATGTCTGACCCACTCCTTGGATGAAAAGGAAATGGTTTATGGTCGGGAAATAATAAACGTGACTTCCTTGGCAAAGTTCCATACACGATCACAATAAGGACATTTGTGTTATTTTGCAATCTCTTACAGGAACACACCTTCAAACAGGGGCTGGCCATGTTCTGCTGACCTTGAAAATGCTATATTTGAATTCCTAGCATGGGATTTTTCATCTGAAGTATAAATACAAAATCATAAACCGTCAAAGTCCAATGCTGTTTGGTAATTCACAGCACGTACGTCAGTGAAATCATGCTGGACAGAACAGTACATAAACAATGGAGAAATCTCCACTCATCACTCCATCACTGGCCTACCTGAGGAAGAGTACCTGAGGAGAACAACAGTGATTTACCTACTACAACAGGTAAGAGTCCTATAGTGTCTGTTCCCGAGTGTCAACTTGTCTTATTTTCTCACCCTTTCTTAATTTAATGTATGTATTTACTGTGGTGGTGATTAACTTTTAGCTACATTTTTAAGGTTGTCTTCTGTGGGGAAATACTCTTGTCTAGTGGTAGTCTGAAATGATTGTGTATCACTCTCTCTAGTTGATTCTCCAACACGTTCTCTCCCTTTTCATCCAGACAAGCAGCACCACCATCATCACCACCATGAAGGTTCTGATCATCTTTGCACTACTTTGTGTCGCCCTCTCTGCTAGGGCAGCAGCAGGTAAGTCAGCCAAATACTCAACAATGCCACTAATACAGCACAGGGTATTTCATTGTTACTGAATAATGACAATAGTTGTGTTTTCCCCTTTAAGTTCCTGTGGAGAGCGATGCTGTGGCGGTAGAAGAGACAAAAAGTGCCCCAGGTTTGTAGCTCTAATTATGTTTGTATTGAGAGCAGTAATAGAGCACTGAATCAATACTTCTCCCAATTCCCAGTTGAATGAAAGTCAAATTGATTTCCTTGTTCCGTGCTTCCACAGAGGAGGCTGTTGAGGTTGAGGCTCCTGTAGCAGAGGAGAAGCTGAGTGACGCCCCAGGTCAGTTCTTCTCTATAGGCTTTAATCAAGCAGGAGCATCACTGTCTAATGTGGAGCATCACCCCATTTGAGCATCACCTAATTTCCTGATCAATTACAATTACTTCACATTGAAATCTGCTGCAAATATTGTTTGTACATATTTGCACGAAGTGAGTGTGAGATTGTGTTGTGTATTATGTGCCTCATTTGTTGATAAATTATATTTGAGGCATTCTGTTTTGTCATACTTCACATAGGTACGAAACAAATGATTTTAACGACCTGTCACCTATAAAATATACCTATGAAAACAAACCTTTTTATATAGTATCTATAACTCCCTGACATAGTGGTTTGCTGGTGGCTAAATAGTAATATCGAGGACTGTTTTATTGTTTGTGCTTTTCCAGAGGAGGATGTACAGACTGAGGCTGTTGAAGAGGTGGCTGCGGCACCTAAAGGTATGTTGACACCTTTTATGGTGAATGATGTAAAATAACAACTATCACCTTTATTGGTTCTACGATTGCGGACTTCTGTACATCGTGCAATGCATGGTCACGCAATGAAAGACTAGTGTTTTTTGGTTTTCTGTTAGCAGGGAGGGAAAAAATCACCAGTATGACTAAATGCACGTTCATGTTTTATATTATGAGATCAAAGTTCATACTCCTGTCAATATCAACTCCTTGTATTACGATGTCAAACAATTGTTGTATTTTATCTGCGCGTTCACAGCGGCACGCAGTTTCTGTCCTGACGGATGGTTCAGCTACCAGTCCAAGTGTTACATGTTTGTGAACACTCCTCGGTCCTGGTTCGACGCTGAGGTAATTGCGCAACGGGCAATCGGGTATAAACCCTTGCAGCATCAATAGCAGGAACAAAAAATTAATTATGAGTCTGTCGGAATTGTCTCACGAACAACTTTATTTTCAATAACTTACAAATTGTGCATTTATATATAAAGTCAACAATAATCAGATGAAACCTGTGCCTATAATATTCTTTATAACACTGAATTGGCTTCGGCTAAAAACGAATAGGTCGATAATTATCATTAGGCTATATGCCTTTTGCCTACCTAACTGTAAAAATCCTAAATACAATCAGATAAAACAAATCGATATTTATAACATACTTCATAACACTTTTTTACAAAAATAACATTGGCTTATGTTATAAACGAATAGGCTTCAGGACATGCATTTTGCCTATCGAACTGTACAAGTGCTAAATAAGCCTATAGGGGTACAAGTTATAAAATAAATATAGCAGCCTAAATTAAACAAGTAGCCTACGAAAATAACCTATATTAGTGCAAATAAATAAACAGTGCAAATAAGTCTTTCAAGGTTTGACAGAATATGTTTAGCCTATTCTATAGGTTATGTCTTTCGAAGAAGACGTATCTGGATTTGAATAGGCCTAAAGGCTACATTTAAAATGGAAAAAAAGTGCAATTAGGAACCATTAGGTGTACGTGTCTCACCCCTCACCTCCCGCTCTTCTTTCAGGAACATTGCAATGAACTGGGCGCCAGCCTGGCCTCCGCCAGCTCCTCCCCCGAGTATCGTTACCTGCAACAGATAACCAGAACAGCCAACAGAGCCACCGCCTGGATCGGTGGATTCTACCTCCAGGTGAGAGAAAGGGTTGCCCAACATAGTGAGTTTTTCGACATAGTGACCTGACCAGAAACAATTCTCGGTCCTAGAGCTTCCCCCCCAAGAACAGGAAAACCTCTGTGCCTCAGCATAGCTACTAATATTTTAATCATGCAGCTAGGTATTATATCAGATCTGTTAGTGGTAAGGGACAGCAGTGCAGCTTGTGGTGGTTCATTTCTTTACTATCAAATGAGGGGAGACTAACTTATCACTCAAGTCAGAGTTATACCTAAACTAAATATTTATTAAGTATTAATAAGGGATCAGGTCAGTACAACACACACATATAAAGTGAATCGATTGAGTGCTCTACGATAATGTTGGATGGTCAATGAATCACCCTCAGATGATTCATTGAGAGCCCCGGGATAAAAGTACAAAGGTCTTTTATAGCCAAGATACACCCCCTTCAACCTACATGATGAACAACAGATGTATGGAATGGGTCACAAGGTTAAGACTAGTATGAAAGATACTTATAATTCACAGCCGACAGTATCTGCTGTAAAAACAGTTATCTTTGTGTAGAGACCAGGTCTGGCCCTGGGGTCATCTCTCCCTGGTACCATATAGAACAGAAACATTAACTCATGCTATGGAATGAGGTCTCTTTAGGTTTTATCACCCAAAATACATCATAAATCTCCTGTCAGTGTTATCTCCCAGTGGCCCACTTTCAGTTCACAATAGAGTTATAAGAACCCTCTATTCGGTTGCAAAAAAACAACCATTTGATGCAATAAAACTATTATAACATAATCTTGCAATTTTGCTCTCACAAGCTGTAGCTAAGACTTATGACTCTTTGTTTACTCAGGGATATTGGATGTGGATCGACCGCTCAGGAATGTATTACACCAACTGGTACAGCCAGAGCACCGCAACCAGCAACTCCTGCATGTACCTGCAATCTGCTGGTAAGACATGAACCTAAAGATGTTCCGCCTGGTCTCATGGACTAGACATAACATAGTAAATGTAAATCCGGAACACTCACATTAGTATGATATTACCTGAAAAGTAATGACAGGTAGCCTGGTCCCAGAACTGTATGACGTGTTAAAATATGCCAAATAAAATTACTAAGATTTCTGTTTGTGTTTTTTTAGTGGGCCAGGGCTGGAGGAACCTCGGATGTGGCACACAATACCCATTCATCTGCGTGCACAACTATCGCTGTTAGTCAACAAGATATTGCTAATTGCTTGACACCTTTTCAAACTGCTTTCAACATTGGCTTTGTTTACTACTGACTGTAAGTGACTTTATGTGTTCGCCAAAGGGCTAAATGTGATGCAATTTCAAATGTAATTGCCCATTTTATGTACCTCAACCTGTATTGTTTTCCTGTAATAAACATTTTTTTAAGTACTTTATGACATTGCATAGGCTAGTACTTTCTGGAAGATGGCAGTATTGTCTACGATAATCTCTGGCCCTTAAAAGGGGCAATATAACAACATGGATATGGTGCTTTTTGTTGACAGCATAAAATGGGATGAGAAAAGGTCTGATATGACTGAAAGTCTGGAAAATCTTCAATGTATTTATTGTGTCTTTATTGAGCCTGTCTTTGGCTTGGCTAAGGCTCTGTTAAATCGAGTGAAGGGTGTGGATAGAGGTGTGTTTGGATGGGACATTTGACACAGAATGTTTTAACGGCCTTCTTTGGATAAGAGGGTTTCCAGTAAGCAACGGTCAAAAACGTCGCTGACAAATCAAATTGTATTTGTCACATGTGCCAAATACAAAACCTTACAGTGAAATGCTTCCTTAACCAACAATGTAGTTAGGAAAAATAATTGTATTTACTGAAATAAACTGAAGTAAAAAATAAATATATAATAATTAAAGGGCAACAATAACATAACAGTAGCGAGGCTATATACAGGGTGTACCGGTACAGAGTCAATGTGTGGGGGCACAGGTTAGTCAAGGTAATTAAGGTAACACACGTTTAAGGTAATATGTACATGTAGGTAAAGTGACTATGCGTAGATAATAACAGAGAGTAGCAGCAGGGTAAAAAGGGGTGGGAGTGGCGGGGGGTCAATACAAATAGTCCAGGTAGCCTTTTGATTAGCTGTTCAGCAGTCGTATGGCTTGTGGGTAGAAGCTGTTAAGACGCCTTTTGATTAGCTGTTCAGCAGTCGTATGGCTTGTGGGTAGAAGCTGTTAAGAAGCCTTTTGATTAGCTGTTCAGCAGTCGTATGGCTTGTGGGTAGAAGCTGTTAAGAAGCCTTTTGATTAGCTGTTCAGCAGTCTTATGACTTGGGGGTAGAAGCTGTTAGAAGCCTTTTGGACCTAGACTTGGTGCTCTGGTACTGCTTGCCGTGCGGTAGCAGAGAGAACAGTCTATGACTAGGCTGTCTGGAGTCTTTGGCAATTTTTAGGGCCTTCCTCTGACACCACCTGTTATAGAGGTCCTGGATGGCAGGAAACTTAACCCCAGTGATGTACTGGGTTGTACGCACTACCCTCTCGGCCGAGCTGTTGCCATACCAGGCAGT
Organism: Oncorhynchus tshawytscha; assembly: GCF_018296145.1. Classification (NCBI taxonomy): domain Eukaryota; kingdom Metazoa; phylum Chordata; class Actinopteri; order Salmoniformes; family Salmonidae; genus Oncorhynchus; species Oncorhynchus tshawytscha. Next base: position 21,182 of record NW_024608440.1, read on the forward strand.
GATGCAACCATGCTCTCGATGGTGCAGCAGATCACGTTGTCTTGGTCATTCTATATCTGTGGTAAAAACAATAAACATATATGATGTACTGGAAATTAATAATTTTACTTTGCACAAGATCTTGAGACTAATACAACCTCCATATAGTTTGTCTGGGGTTAAGATTACTCCAGTGCTCAGTTTATAACATGATAACATGATAACCAATAACCATAATAAAAAAAACATTGATTTACTCAATGTTAAACAATGATTCTGCAAACCATAGGAATAATTCATTCGTTTTTCCTCTCTAGCAAGCTGTCGTCAGAGATGACACAAAATAATATTTAGTGCTCAAAGATTTGACTCTGGATAATGCACATTCTAGTCTCCACGCGGTAGGTGGCGCTTTCTAGCTTTCTCTCTAAACTTTCTGAACGCTGATCGGATGCGTGCGCAAAGACACAGTTATTAAAGATGGCGGCGCATTGACAACAATCCAGGTATTCTTACAAATATTACTACTTCGTGAACAAGCTGGGGACAAAATCGTTTATTAGACGTTTTGAATTATTTTGAATCGTCATAGCTATCAGTAGTTGTGACTAGGTTTCACAAAAACAAGTGTTTAAAATGTCGGTAACGCGTGTTTTGCATCAACGGATAAGCTCTGTCATGGGCATACTTGCCTCAGCTGCTGTGACCGAGATTTGCAAGTTAGTGGACGATTGCTGTGGAGCGTTACGTGTAGAAGTCTCTCAAAGCAAGGAGCAAATCCTATTGCTAGAGAAGCAACTCAGCCTGGCGGAGTCGAGGTACAGGTCGGTGAGTGGCAAAGGGCTGACGCCTGTCACCGGCGACTCACCAATAATCAACAGTTCGTCGGGCGATTCACCCGCGGCGAATGCAGATGATGCGGACGAAGACGAAGGTAGGCTACCGATTTTTTCTAAATGCCTGTTGTCAGCCTTTGAGCTAATGATTTGCCAAGAATTGGTCAAGTTGACCTCTCACATTCTCTTTTCCAGTTAACACTCTTGAGGTGGACGGTGTCAATGGCAATCAGCACGCTCTGTGGAAAGAGGTATCCACAGCACCAACTGATGAGGCTGGGCCCCTCATACTGACCCCTGGCCCCATAGTCAGTTCCAATGAGAACACTGGGCCCCCCGCAATGACCCCTGACCCCATAGTAATTTCCAGTGACATACCCAGAAAGGTAAGAAACTGTACACATAGTAAATAACATTTTTGTGGATAAAAATATACTATATATACAAAAGTATGTGGACACCCCTTCAAATTAGTGGATTCGGCTATTTCAGCGACACCGTTGTTGACAGGTGTATAAAATCGAGCACACAGCCATGCAATCTCCATAGACAAACATTGGCAGTATAATGGCCTTACTGAAGAGCTCATTGACTTTCAACATGGCACCATCATAGGATGCCACCTTTCTAGGAAGTCAGTTTGTCAAATTTTTGCCCTGCTAGAGCTGCACCAATCAACTGTCAGTGCTGTTATTGTGAAGTGGAAAAGTCTAGGAGCAACAATGGCTCAGCTGCGAAGTCATAGTCCACACAAGCTCACAGAAGGGGACCGCCGAGTGCTGAAGCGTGTAGAGTGTAAAAATCGTCTGTCCTTGGTTGCAACACTCACTACCGAGTACCAACTGCCTCTGGAAGCAACGTCAGCACAATAACTGTTCGTCAGAAGCTTCATGAAATGGGCTTCCATGGCAGAGCAGCCACACACAAGCCTAAGATCATCATGCACAGTGCCAAGTGCCCGGCTGGAGTGGTGTAAAGCTCGCCGCCATTGGACTCTGGAGCAGTGGAAACTCGTTCTCTGGAGTGATGAATCACACTTCACCATCTGGCAGTCCAAAGGAAGAATCTGCCTGCCCCAATGTGTAGTATGAACTGTGTCAGAAAATAACGGTGAAGCTGTTTTTCTAGTGGAAAGTCTGTTATAACAGCAAAGGGGCGACGAACAGATGTCCACATACTTTTGATAATGTTTTTGTAGAGTAGACAGGACATGGCTTTCTGATGTATTAATGTAGGAAACAAAGAATTGTCATTTCTATACAAAACATTTTGTATCTGCATGTTGCTGAACTATTGGTCCCCAATTTGGGACCATGTAGAATTTGCTTCTCTGGATTTTCGGACCATTTTCTCTTTATTATTGACTATTCATTATTGTCTTTGTTTTTCCACAGCAACATATTACCAGTTTCCGAGTTGGTGAAACTCCCAAGATACAACCGTGCACCACTTGCTGCTCCCTCTACCACTGCCCCTTCTGCCGACCGTCTGCGTTCAAACCCAACGAGTTACATCGGATCATCCCACACATCCAGAGCCACCTGAAAAGTGCAGTTCAGAATGATGGTGAGGGGAACTTTGGAAACCGCGGTGTCAGAAAATAACGATTTCCTTGTACTCAGTAATGCTTTGTAGTTGTTCAATTGAGTTGTACGAATGCCATGTTGTACGTGCTAATGTCCTTGTACACTTGACTTTTTAAAGTCACTATCTAACATTCTTTTTTTTATACTGATTGTTTTATTGTCACCCTTTTCTGTCAGAGTACATCGTCTACAACTGCAAACTGACGTGCAGAGACTACCCTCACTACCACTGCAGCTATTGTGACCATGTACTCTGCAGAAAAGCGTTGTTTATAGAACATTTCAGAGCTTGCAGAAAGCGGAACGGGACTCAAAGACCTGCCCGTGTCCAAGCTCAATCTCCATCTGTTGCTCCGCCCCTCCAGCAACATCCCTCTCCAGCCCAGAGACCTCTCGCCCATTCAACATCCACACCTGTCCTGCCTCTCACATCTATACCTGCTGTCCCTTCCAGCTCCAGACCTGCCACCCCTCTGAGCTTACCAGTCGCTCTTCAAACTCTAAACACAGACACACCTCCAATGGAAAAACCAGATGCTTCTGCCAGTCACAATCCGGTCACACGCCAGGATTCGGAACCCTCCTCGCCCGAAGTGTACAGCTGCCCTCCTACGCCGCAGATTGAGACCGAGAGACCGCAAAGACCTTCCCAAAGGGATGCAGTTCCTGTACAGACTCAGTGTGACCACTGCGGCATCATCCTAAACAAGAAGAACTTCAAGGTTCACATGAAGAGGAAACACCATGAAGAGTACATCGCTGCAGAGAACGAGGAGGCCCTGAGGAGATACCTGGCCGAATCCAAGATGGACGTGCCACCCTGGTGCCGTGCCACCAAGGTCCAGTGCGATCTCTGCGGAATCAGGCTGAACAAGAAGAATTTCAAGAACCACATGAAGAGGAAACACAAGGTGAACGTGACGGCGTCGGCCTTCCAGGAAGCTTTCGACCGGTGCCTGGGCGAACAAGGCCTGTTGGTGGTCGAGAGCTCGTTGCCCGGCTACACTTATACTAGGACGCAGGAAAGAGGAAGGCGGAGGGAAGAGCGTGACGATGACCTCTTTCCGGACATCGACATGGAAGAAGAACAAAGCGACAGGTTCCCGGACACTGGCGCACTACTGGCCCAGGAAACGGACCTGGCGACCCAGCAGTTGCAAAGCGAGAGAGTGCTGACTGGAATGGTAAGCTGTCAATGGTTGGGTTTAATATGGTTGGGTTTAATATGGTTGGGCTTAATATGGTTGTGCTTATAGAGGGTAGGGGAGAGAGGTAGGCCAAATGAAAAGACAATGTCTGATTATCTCACTGATTCAATACAACTCAGAGATCAGTACTCTAGAACCTAGCTATTCACTCACCTCTTCTTTATTCCCAGAATCCTCAGAGGTACCATGGTCTGGGGAAACCTCATCTCCTGGAGGTAAGTAACAGTACCTATAGATTTATCTCACATAGAACAACGAGAAATTCACTTTCCTTCTTTCCTAATATCAGATTTAAATCAAAGTTTATTTGTCACATGCGCCAAATACAACAGCTATTACAGTGAAATGCTTACTTACAGGCTCTAACCAATAGTGCAAAAAAGATATTAGGTGAACAATAGGTAAGTAAAGAAATAAAACAACAGTAAAAAGACAGGCTATATACAGTAGCAAGGCTATAAAAGTAGAGAGGCTACATACAGACACCGGTTAGTCAGGCTGATTGAGGTAGTGTGTACATGTAGATATGGTTAAAGTGACTATGCATATATGTTGAACAGAGAGGAGCAGTAGCGTAAAAGAAGGGTTGGTGGGTGGGACACCATTCAGTTAGCCAAACCGCTGACTCTTTGTTTTTGATTCTCCATACAGGATTCAACTGAAAATAACGATTGGATTACCATTCATATAATAAATATACATATGTTATGATGATTCCTCACGAAACTAGAACCAAAACAATACAGTGATTTGGGGGATATTCACAATGTAATCTATAGAAGGGTTCTTAAATATGATTTAAGATACAAATGTCAACAATCCTTCCTCCAAAGGACACTAATATAGATTAAATTGAGTGAAAATCCCCCAAATCATAATTTTTGTTTCTAGTTTTGTGAGGAATCACCCATAAATGCCTTCTGGAGTTTGACATTGTAGCCTACCTAGTGACTTTCCTGGCCTCTTTTATATACAACTCCACTGCTTTAGGAACCAAATGTTCAACAACAAACACTTCACCAAAATAGGTGGCTAAAACACTGGAACCATTGAAATGATGCACTTTGTTGCAGCTTCCTCTTGAGTCGCTGGTGTGGATCTTCCGGGACGTACTGCGTGTGGATGGAAAGAGAGGCTACTGGAACCTGTCTCTGGTCTGCAGAACCTTCAATGCCATCCTGACAAATGAAATCATCAGGAAGTACTCCTCAGGGAAGGTTAGTATCGACAACAACATGCGTCTAAAAAAAAGCATATGGGAAACAGGCAAAAAATATATATTTGTTCATTCAATGTCATGCAGTGTTTGTTCTGAGGACAGTTTCATGTACCATATGTTTCCAGATAAAGGAATGTGTTTGACAATCTGTTCTGTTTTTCTTTTAGAGATCTGATCCTGAACCCCAGTAGTTACTGAAAGGAGGAGAAGCCAGTACATTGTGCTTACAGGTTACTGTGAATGACATAATGTGCTAATATGCTCACTGCATACACACCTATTACCAATGTTATTACTACCAATGTTTATTTTTTTATTTACAACGTTCTCATTTATTGTAAAAACAAAAAGCTAAATGTTATCTAGTTGTTTTGCTATCGCTGAGGACTATCTGAAATCCCATTGGCTATTTATCCATTCTATATTCAGATTTTGTTTATCTTTTTACTGTTACATTGTTCAGAGTTAGAGTGCATTCTCAGTGTGGTGCTTCAGTTAGTTTGGAGACTACTAACCCTTAGCCTACTAAATAAATTACTTAGTTTTAATTGAAGGAATGTATTTATTCCTTTATAATTCAGTTGTATTCTGATTTTGTATTTTTGTACTTGAACTAAATAGTAAAATCATTTTTGGATGACTGTGTGTGTTTTGATTTAATTCACAACAGCCTGGTTTTTAAAACATTTGATTGCTTTATAGGAGCAACATACAATATGATTCAGCAGCAGGTGGCAATGTTGGAACATAAGTCGTATGTGTAAGCAACCTTTATTTTGAAAAGCCAGCCTTTATTTCAGAGAAATTATCCAGGAAGTAGCTGAAAATGTTTGTTTATAAAAAATAGTGTAACGTCTATGGCCTTAACTGTGTAGTCTCAAGACGTTGACTAAGCACTTAGTTTCAAATTACTATAACATAAGTGTTTAACATTGACATAGTGCAAAGGACATGTACGATACGGTCGCCTTTAACGCTCAGCTAGCCTCCATCATTGAGGTTTTGGCAAATGCAGCCGTTGCCGAAATCTGCAAACTTGTAGATGATGACCATGCTGCCTTACGTTTGGAAATTTCCCATAGTCAGAGAGAAATCGATAACCTGCGTAGGAAGTTGCTGCTGACAAAATTCCAGCATTCTCGACGAAGCGCAGAGAAATTCGGAGCCCTCCGACACACTGTCAGCAAGCGGGACACAGATCTTGTTGCCCGGGCAAGAGGGAGCTTCCAAGGAAAGTCAACAGGCATACTTGGATATTGTTTAGTTTTTTTTACCATCTTTGAAAACGTAAAAAAAATAATGGGTAATGTATAATATATAACGTTTGAGGGTTTCTCTTTTCTGGTGCAGTGGAGAATCGCTGTGCCGAGCGTAAAGGGAGAAATTTTACGCAGGATGCCACCAACTGGAGAGACGCAGGACGCACAGCGACAGACAAGGATGTGGGCATGCCGGTCAGTTGTCATACACACGACCAAATGTATTCGTTTTTTTTCATATTTCAAATGGTGGTGGGGGAGTTTTTCTAATAAATTGTTTCTGGTGAATACAAAACAGATGGCAGATATGCAAGGGATGCCTCTTATCAAAATGGAGAACCTTGACACCAGCAGCCCGGAAGGTATTTTTGTTCAACTTATCAAGTCCATACAATATACACTTTATGTTGAGTAAAGCCTTCAATGTTTATTGCCGTATTTGATTAACTTCTTAGTCATAAGCCATAACTAATAAATAAGGCAAAGAAGAATCAGTCTCCACTACAGGAAGCTGATACTGTGCTTTACCATTTCAGAGATTGTCCAACCAGTCAGTGAGAGCAGTGAGAAGATTGTGCCAGAACCAGGTTCTTCATCCTCTACTGAACCCACAGACCTTCTGGACCAGCAGGGCAACAGACACAGAGCTCCAGACACCTCAGTCAATATTGAACCTGAAAACCAGACGTTCCAGCATCCAGCGTCACAATACAACAGAACAAGACAGGACCATCAGGTTGCTGAGGGTGTGACCTGGGAAACTGACCATCAACCCATAGAATACAGCCTGTCCCAATGGACAGAGAACCAAGAGACTGACAACCCAACTGTGAATGCTCCTCATAATTTAGGGCCAGACTCCAAAATGCTGTCTGAACATCCAGAGAGGAGAGGAGTGACTGGTAACTCTGGGGTCTACATGTCTGCTTTGGGCTCTCTGGACTGGGTGCCTGATGTAGTGCTGGTGGACTCAGTTCCCATTAAAGTGGAGGCAGATATGAGTTCAGAATGGAGCATAACTGGCCAAGAGGCGACATCTGGAGAGGTTTGTTCAGAAAACAGGCAGCTTGTAGACAACAGAGGAAGAGGGAGAATGGAGTCTGGACAGACAAAGTGTCCCCCTGACACTCAACATGCAGAGCAAGGGACAACTGTAGGATCAAGGTCCAAGATGTCAGATTTCAACGGACTGTCCACCCGAAACAGCTTTTCATCCCCAAGGGTTACCCTCCACCAGGTTCCCCAAAGAGGGAAGCCAGCCCCCTTCCCGAATTTCAGCAGAGGCTCCACTTCTTCATTGAAAGGCATAGAAAAGCAGCAACAACAGCTGACGTCTCACTCCACCCAGAGGCAGCTCCGGTGCAGCCTCTGCGGAAAGCTCTTCCCCAAGCCGGCACACCTGCAGAGGCACATGCGGGTCCATACGGGTGAGAAACCGTACGGCTGCAGCCACTGCACCAAGCGCTTCTCCCACAGCCACCAGCTGAAGATGCATGAGAGGGTGCACACCGGAGAGAAACCGTTTCAATGTGTCTACTGTGGGAAGTGCTTCACCCAGTCTGGCCACATGAAGAAGCATCTCCTTGTCCACACTGGTGGCAGGCCACAGGATATTATGCTGCCCTGAGTGTTCCAAGGTGAAGTTTCCCCTAGGTACAGATCTTGGATCAGTTTCCTCTCCCCAATCCTAACCTTAAACATTTGTCCTAAAAAAATGCAGAACTGCCCCAAGATCAGCATCTAGGGGCAACTTCACAATAATGATAGGCAGGGCCAGGAGTTTTCCCTCACCATGTGACCAGACCAGGGAATAATTCCTGTCCCTAGTTGTAAGGGGAATGGCTCCACACTATTGGGGTTTTCATATGAAGACTGGGTCCATGTGTTTTTGTATTGTTTCATTGGAAGTATTTAAGTTTTCTTGTTTTTCAATCAACAAACAAAACAATCCACATTCACAGATGTGGCAGAAATAAAAAAATAAACAAACAACAAATTTTCAGCAGTACTATCCGTGAACGTGTTTGCCATTTCCAGCTTTAACTGAGACAACGAGCAAATAACTTGTTTTACAGCATGTATATACACACATTTCCTTAATCTCCCCATTCTGTCCAGTTTGAAATATAGTTGAGTAGTGGAGACCAGAGTCAATTGAACCTGCGCCGTCTCTCGCGGAGGTCACAAGTGAGCTTTTCAAGAGGAAGAAAGTCAACAACCTGGTCAATCCACATTTTAAATTGAGGACAGGAGCAGAATTGGTGGAATGGTATCAAACACATGTTTTCTATGTGCCATTTACTCCATTCCAGTTGTTACAAATCATCCTCCCCTCAGCAGCCTCCACTGCTTTCAGATGTACGTCTTTTTACAATCAGGAGACATGTCTGTATTCATTCTATGGAGTCTCACTGTGATGTAATACAATTTGTACAACATTTTTTTAAATGGATTATTTCATTTTTATATGAGTAGAGGAGCAGTATACCCTGTCGCAAACATCTGTCCATAACTCCTCACTGATAGTCAGACAAAGGTCCTTTTCCCAGATTATTTTCAAAGGAGTAAAGGAAGAGCCCACATTCTCAGATGGGAGTCTAAAGATATAGGAGATTTTGCCTTTGATGGATTGTGCTGTAGCAAGAAGAGTCTCAACTTCATTGAGCTGAGCTCTAAACCTCCTCTTGGAAGTGACATGAGGAAATTACGTGTCTAATTTGAAGATATTTAAATTGGATCTTGGCACATTGAATTCACTGCAGAGTTCTTGAGAGTATTTCAGTGAAGTTGTGTTCTGATGAAACCGGTCTGAAAAGGTCCTGAACCCTAGAGTATGCCAAAGTTGAAAGTTGGCATCACTCAGGGCTTTTGTCAAGTCTGGGTTGCATACTATACGCGTGTGAGAGCATATTTGGGAGGAAATGCCAAGGCATTTCTTGAAGTCCTACTAGTAGGGTGTTGTAAATCACAAGTTTAGGCTTTTTTTTTGTGAACATTTATTTAACTAGGCAAGTCAGTTAAGAACAAATTCTTATTTACAATGACAGCCTAGGAACAGTGGGTTAACTGCCTCGTTCAGGCGCAGAACGACAGATTTTTTTTATCTTGTCAGCTCGGGGATTCAATCTAGAAAACTTTTGGTTACTGGCCCAACGCTCCAACCACTAGGCTACCTGCCCATTTCACTAAAGTTATTAGTGAATATAATTAAGCTTCAAGGCAATGAACCACAGGATTGGGCCTCTGTCTGAATCCACATGGTCTTGTCTGTTTGTGATCCATGTTAACATGTTGTGAATTTGGGCAGACAAGTAGTACAATTGAAGGCAGGGAAGGGCAAGACCACCCTCAGACATGGCCGCCCCAGGTTCCCAGATGTCAGCGCACCCCTGGCCCTGGGAAATGGACCTGGCGACCCAGCAGGTACATGGAGGGAGAGTGCTGACTGGAATGGTAGGTGGTTGGATTTAATATTGTTGATTTTATAGAGGGCTTTATTGAACTATCTTGATACCCCTTTATCATTTACATCAAATGCTGCCTAGAAAAACACTTGTCTATTCACATGCCAGTTGCAATGGGTTTCTGAGTCCCAAAATTAGAATTCATAGAACCAATTCAAACAGAATTCTCTATGGTTTATTCATTTACATTGTGACTGTTTTGAGTAGGCTAGACAGGTTAAGATGTTCACCAGCATTGTAGAACCAAGCTACTCACTCACCCCACAACTACCATGGTCTGGGGAAACCTCATCACCTGTAGATTTATCTCACATAGAACAAGCAGAAAATCACCTTCCTGCTTTCATAATATCAGATGTGAAACCGGATGCTACTGAAAATAATGCTTAGATTAACATTCATATAATAAATAGACTAATATAAATAAATTCAGCAAAAAAAGAAACGTCCCTTTTTCAGGACCCTGTCTTTCAAAGAGAATTTGTAAAAATTCAAATAATTTTACAGATCTTCATTCTAAAGGGTTTGAACACTGTTTCCCATGCTTGTTCAATGAACCATAAACCATTAATGAACATGCACCTGTGGAACGGTTGTTAAGACACTAACAGCTTACAGACGGTAGGCAAATAAGGTCACAGTTATGAAAACTTAGGACACTAAAGAGGCCTTTCTACTGACTCTGAAAAACACACAAAAAAAGACGCCCAGGGTCCATGCTCATCTGCGTGAACGTGCCTTAGGCATGCTGCAAGGAGCCATGAGGACTGCAGATGTGGCCAGGTCAATAAATTGCAATGTCCATACTGTGAGATTCTTAAGACAACGCTACAGGGCGGACAGCTGATCATCCTCACATTGGTAGACCAACGTGTAACAACACCTGCACAGGATCGGTACATCCGAACATCACACCTGCGGGACAGGTACAGGATGGCAACAACAACTGCCCGAGTTGCACCAGGAACGCACAAACCCTCCACCAGTGCTCAGACTGTTCGCAATAGGCTGAGAGAGGCTGGACTGAGGGCTTGTAGGCATGTTGTAAGGCAGGTCCTCACCAGACATCACCAGCAACAACGTCGCCTATGGGCACAAACCCACCATTGCTGGACCAGATAGGACTGGCAAAAAGTGCTCTTCACTGACGAGTAGCGGTTTTGTCTCACCAGGGGTGATGGTCGGATTTGCGTTTATCATCGAAGGAATGAGCGTTACACCGAGGCCTGTTCTCTGGAGTGGGATCGATTTGGAGGTGGAGGATCCGTCATGGTCTGGGGCGGTGTGTCACATCATCGGACTGAGCTTGTTGTCATTGCAGGCAATCTCAACTCTGTGCGTTACAGGGAAGACCTCCTCCCTCATGTGGTACCCTTCCTGCAGGCTCATCCTAACATGACCCTCCAGCATGACAATTCCACCAGCCATACTGCTCATTCTGTGTGTGATTTCCTGCAAGACAGGAATGGCAGTGTTCTGCAGGGCCAGCGAAGAGCCCAGATCTCAATCCAAATGAGCAGGTCTGGGACCTGTTGGATCGGAGGGTGAGGGCTAGGGCCATTCCCCCCAGAAATGTCTGAGAACTTGAAGGTGCCTTGGTGGAAGAGTGGGGTAACATCTCACAGCAAGAACTGGCAAATCTGGTGCAGTCAATGAGGAGGAGATGCACTGCAGTACTTAATCCAGCTGGTGGCCACACCTGATACTGACTGTTACTTTTTTTCAAGGACACATTATTCCATTTCTGTTAGTCACATGTCTGTGGAACTTGTTCAGTTTATGTCTCAGTTGTTGAATCTTATGTTCATTCAAATATTTAAACATTTGCTGAAAACGCAGTTGACAGTGAGAGGACGTTTCTTTTTTTTTCTGTGTTTATACTCTACAGTTTGAAATGTAGCTTTACTATTCTTTTATATATTTAACACCACTGCTTAGGGAGTGGATCTTCCAGGATGTGCTGCATGTGGACAGGAAGAGAGGCTCTCTGGTCTTTGGAACCTTCTACACCATCCTGAGAAATGAAATCATGAGTAACTCCATAGTGACAGTTAGTATAAAATATTATGGGACACAAGCAATTTTTGGGGAGAGTAACTCATCGATTCAATGTCACGCAGTGCTTTGAGGAGAATTTCATTATTTATACCATACCTTTCCCCCAAAAAATATTTTTGGTCGCAAATCTCATTAAAATATTGGTTGTTACATTGTTACAAACATTATTGTATGTCAACATTGTGCACAAACACCTCATACGTGTCTGTGTCCCATAGGTTTTATATTCTTTACTTGTGCATTCGTATTCCATTATTTCTATTCTGGCTTGTCTGACAATTTGTTCATTTTACAGAGATCTGATCCTGAGCTAGCCTGAGGACTCACACGAAATTCTTCAGCTGCTCTGTCGCTCACTACATACTATAGTCTGAGACTGCCATCATTGAAGTTGTTTGTGGTGATGAGGGGCACTAAGGGTGTTGTATAAAATAAAGTTATCAGCGATTGGATTGTCTTTAATCAATCAGATTATTCAAGCCAATAAAATATGTTCTAACCGCAGTTTTAATCCAGTGTGCTCTGGCCCAACCCATCGGTTGCTGGACCAATCAGATAGACCCACATGCGTTTGCATTTGGTGGTGAATGTTTGGAGAGGTACTCAGATCCAGACTCATTGCGGAGAAAAACTGACATCCGTGGGCGTGGCGTAGGGTTTGGCAGGAGCAAGTAGTCTTGATAGCCAGGAAAACCATGAGCACCAGTAGTATCTGAGAGTAGGTGAAGCCAGTATTTTGTGGTTGCAGGTTACTTTAAATGACGATATAAACCATTACATAATCGCTGCGCTGCATACAGCCCTATTACCAATGTGATTATGAAAGGGGGCTTGTGATGGAAGAGACCCCACTTTAAATCTTTGTCATACTTCATACTATTATTATTTGGAAGGTTACTCCTCTTACACCTTTTAATTAAGATAGAAACGTCATTCAAACTTGAAATGTGCAGCGAGGTTAGGACCAGTGTGCTTGCATAGAACTCTTGATATATGTTTTACTTTTTAATTTAACCTTTATTTAAATGTGCAAGTCCGATAAGAACAAATTCTTATTTACAATGACGGCCTGCACAGGCCAAACCCGGACGACGCTGGGACAATTGTGCGCCGCCCTATTGGACTCCCAATCATGGCCGGTTGTGATACAACCTAGATTCCAACCAGGGTGTCTGTAGTGACGCCTCTTGCACTGAGCTGCAGTGCCTTTGACCACTGCACCTCTCGGGTGCCCCTTTTGTACTTTTTAAACTACTAAGCTTTTAGGCCTTTATTCACTTTCTTAGTTTTTATTCAACATTGTAAAGGTCCTATTATGACATCAACTCCCAGACTTCCAACATCCATTCACGGTGAACAATGCAACTTTTGACCCAAATCGGCATCTTTGACCACATTTCCAGCACTTTAGATAAAAACCTAGAGGGTATGACATTGAGGTCTACTTCTCTGGTATTTAAATCTGGAATCAGAACATAATTATCTACTACCAATCAAAAGATACAGCTGTTTGTCTCATCCTTCAGCAGCCCAAATGGAGTTGTTGCTATGGATACCAATGCATTTCAACTGCAGAAAAATGGTCCATAGACTAGAATGGTACAAAAAAATGTTTTTTTTTTGTTTAGACCTCTTTCACCATTTTAAGCTATCAACTCCAAACCAACGTTGACAGGTTCGGTTTGACCATACTTAGATTGCTTGTCAAAATATTTTTTTATTCTTATATATATACTTTTTTAACCATTTACAATTTGCATAAATTAACATCGGTTTGAATGAGGACCATAGGAATACAGAGGTAGCTATTTAAAACGGTCTTGCTCCTTGGCGAATTAAACTACTAGACCAACATTAAAATGTTCAGGCTATCCTAATTTAAAATGATTTTAAACTGTTATTGTCTATAACTATATCAATTTGCAGAAATTAGCATAAAATAACTCACCAACAGTAAACTCTTGAAACGTTCAAGATAGACCAAACCAACTTTGACATGTTCAGGCCATTGTAACTTGAAATGATTTAAAACATTTAACTATAACTATATAAATAGTTAACTTTTTATACTACTTCCACTACCACAAAATACTTTTAGAGCTAAAGCAAGCCCCACAACTTTACTTAATGTAAAGTTAGCAATGTTTTTTTTTTCATTTACAATATTCTAATTTGTAAAAACAAAAAATGAGATGTTGTTAGCTAGGAATCCCATTGGCTATTTATCCATTATATTTACAGATTAACATGTGTGCTTTCTCAGTGCGGTGCATCAGTTCGTTTTGAGACTACTAAACCTTAGCCTACTCTTTTATTTACTTATTTTTAACCGAATAAATTATATTTATTCTCTTTAAATTCAGGTTGTTTGCGGATTCTATATTTTTGTATTTGAACTTAATAGTGAAATAATTTTTGGAGGACAAGGAAGGCGGATTTTCAAAACATTCGATTCATTTTAGTAGCACCAACAACATGATAGAGCAGCGGGTGGCAACGTTGAAAGGTAGAACTAACAAGTCGTGTGTGTAACCAATTTTTTTTATTTAAAAAAACAACCTTTATTTTGAAAAACAATTCAGGAAGTAGCCCTAGTTTTGTTTCCGGAATTCATTTCTGTGTGTGTAGTCTACCGTCTACATTGTGAACTTTGATTTCTCAAAACATTGACTGAATACTGCAAATTACTATTACTATAAATTGTTAAATATTTACATAGTTCCAAGGACATGTGCGATAGCGTCGCCTTTCATGCTCAGCTAGCTTCAATAATTGAGGTCTTGGCGAATGCAGCCGTTGCCGAAATCTGTAAACTTGTAGATGATGACCATGCTGCCTTACGTATGGAAATTTCCCATAGCCAGAAAGAAATTGATAACCTGCGGAGGAAGTTGCTTTTGACAAAATACCAGAGTTCTCAACGGGGCACAGAGAAATTCGTAACCCTGCGACGCACAGTTCACAGGCGCGACACCGATCTTGTTGCCCGAGCAAGAGCGAGCTTCGTTGGAAAGTCATCAGGCAGACATGGATATTGTAGGTTTTTTACCTTATTGAAACACGTTCAAAATAATTTGTAATGTAGAATATACAACGTTTATGATGGTTTATTTTTTTCTGGTGCAGTGGAGAATCGTTTTTCCAACAATGAAGGGGACAACTTCACAAAGGATGTCACGAACTGGAAAGACGCAAGACGCACAGCTAAAGACCAGGATGGGAGCATGCAGGTCAGTTGTCATAGACATGGTCAAATTGATGATTTGTTTTCTCATTTCAAATGGTGTCGGGGATATTTTTCTAATCAAATGTTTCTGATGAATACAAAACAGATGGCAGATATGCAAGAGTCACCTCTTATCAAAATGGAAAACCTTGGCTCAAGCAGAACAGAAGGTCATTTTATGGAACTAATCAAATCTATGCCATTTACACATTGTTGAGTAAAGCCTTTATTGCAGTATTTGATAAACTTCTTAGTCATAAGCCATAACTAATAAATAAGGCAAAAAATAATCTGTCTTCACTACAGGAAGCTGATGCTGTGCTTTACGTTGACCCATTTCAGAGATTGTCCAACCGGTCAGTGAGAGCAGTGAGAAGATCATTGTGGCAGAACCAGGTTCTTCATCATCTACTGAACCCACAGACCTTCTGGACCAGCAGGGCAACAGACACAGAGCTCCAGACACCTCACTCAATATAGACCCTGAAAACCAGACGTTCCAGCATCCAGCGTCACAATACAACAGAGCAAGACAGGACCATCAGGTTGCTGAGGGTGTGACCTGGGAAACTGACCATCAACCCATAGAATACAGCCTGTCCCAATGGACAGAGAACCAAGAGACTGACAACCCAACTGTGAATGGTCCTCATAATTTAGGGCCAGACTCCAAGAGGCTGTCTGGACATCAAGAGAGGAGAGGGGCACCAGGTAACTCAGGGGTCAGCATGTCTGCTTTGGGCTCTCTAGACTGGCTGCCTGATGTGGTGCTGGTGGACTCAGTTCCCATTAAAGTGGAGGCAGATATGAGTTCAGAATGGAGCATAACCTGCCAAGAGGTGACATCTGGAGAGGTCTGTTCAGACGGCAGGCAACTTGTGGACAACAGAGGAAGAGGGGGAATGGAGTCTGGACAGACAAAGTGTCCCCCTGACACTGAAAACACAGAGCAAGGGACAACTGTAGGATCAATGTCCAAGATGTCAGATTTCAACAGACTGTCCTCCCCAAACAGCTTTTCATCCCCAAGTGTTACTCTCCTCCAGGTTCCCCAAAGAGGGAAGCCAGCCCCCTTCCTGAATTTCAACAGAGGCTACAATTTTTCATCGAAAGGCAAAGAAAAGCAGGCGCAACAGCTAACATCTCACTCGCCCAAGAGGCAACTCCGGTGCAGCCTCTGTGGAAAGCTCTTCCCTCAGCCGGCGCAACTGCGGAGTCATATGCGGGTCCATACAGGGGAGAAACCATACGGCTGCAGCCACTGCACCAAGCGCTTCTCCCACAGGCACCAGCTGAAGATGCATGAGAGAGTCCACACCGGAGAGAAACCATTTCACTGTGTCTACTGTGGGAAGTGCTTCACCCAGTCTAGTCACATGAAGAGGCACCTCCTCGTCCACACTGGTGGCAGGCCACAGGACATTGTGCTGCCCTGAGTGTTCCAGGGTGAAATGTCCCCTTGGTACAGATCTAGGATCAGCTTCCTCTTCTCCAATTCTAACCTTAACCATTAGTAGGAAAACATCTAAAACTGACCCAAGATCAGTGTGTAGGGGCAACTTCAAACTACTCCGCCTGGTGTAATTATAGGCAAGGCCAGGAGTTTTTCCTCACCACGTGACCAGACCAGGGAAAAACTCCTGGCCCTAGTTGTAAGGGGAATGGCTCAACACTACTGTGTTTTAATATGCATACTGGGTCTTTGTGTTTTTAACAGTTTGGATAGTTACCACATTGAACACTACCCTCTGTGTGTAGTGGTAGTGTTTTCAGGTCAGCTGTCTTGATGCTTGGTCCAGAGTGGATTGATAATGTATAAGTTATAACAGGTGAAGATTTTAAACATCCTTATGAATTTGTATTGGTGCAGTGGTGAACCAAAGAACAGCCATTAACAATTCAGGAAGCTCTGGACAGGTGTCTGCGTGAGCTAGGCCTGTTGGTGGTTGAGAACGCATTGCTCGGCTCATCTCGTACCTGGACATAGGGAGGAGGAGGGTGCAGGGAAGAGTGTGACGATGACTCACTTTCTGGACATCGACATGGCAGAAGAGAAGAGCCACAGGTTCCCTGGGTGCCAGCACACTCCTGGCCCTTGAAACAGATCTGGCGACCCAGCACGTGCAAGGCGAGAGTGCTGACCTGGAATGGTAGGCTGGCAATGGTTGACTTTATAGAGGGTTTATTATGGTTAGATTTATCGGCGGCTTTATAGAACTATCTTGATATCACTTTACACTTTCCATAATATTCAGCCTAGGAAAACCTATTCAAAGTGGCAATTTGTTTTTGAGTCCCAGAATTAGAATGAATAGAATTAGAATCCATTCAATCAGAATTCTCTCTTGATTTATTATTTTCCATCCTGATGTGTTTCGAGTAAGCTAAACCAGTTAGGATGTGCACCAGTACTCTCGAACCAAGCTACTCACTCACCTCTTCTTTATTCCCAGAATCCCCGGAGGTACCATGGTCTGGGGAAACCTCATCTCCTGGAGGTAAGTAACAGTACCTGTTGGTTTATCTAACCTAGAACAGGCAGAACATCACCTTCCTATTTTCATAATATCAGATTTGAAACCGTTCACTCATTGTTTTTGATTATCCATACATGATGCTAATGATTTTTTTTGGTGATAAATTCATATAATATATTAATATAAATGTCTTCTAGACTTGGACATGCAGCTTAGGTGACTTTCCTCTCTCTCTCTCTCTCTCTCTCTCATATATATATATATATATATATATATACCACTGCTTAGCAGCCAAACTGATTGTTCCGGACTAGCACCTGATCTATATACAGATACAATATGGAAACCACTGAATTAACTTTCTTTGCAGCTTCCTCTGGAGTCGCTGGTGTGGATCTTCTGGGATATGCTGTGTGTGGATGGGAAGAGAGGCTGCTGGAACCTGTCTCTGGTAGCGGAAACCTTCCGTACCATCCTGAGAAAGCTGTCATCAAGGCAAAGAGTGGCTGCTTTGAAGAATATAAAGGATATTTTATATTAACTATTTTTTAAATTACTACATGATTCCATATGTTAATTCATAGTTTTGATGTCTTCACTATTATTATATAATGTAAAAAATAGTAAAAAAATAAAGAAACCCTTGAATGAGTAGGTGTGTCCAAACTTTTGACTGGTACTGTATATACTTTTTAAAACTATAACCAATAAAATGTTTCATAAATGAACATGGGTTTGGATGAAAACTATAGGAATACAGAGGTAGATATTCAAAACGGTCTGGCACCTTGGCCAATTAAGCTACAAGACCAAACTTTAAAACATTCGGGCTATCCTACCCTTAAAATTCTTTAAAACTGATAGACTATAACTACATTTGCATAAAATTCTCTGTTAAAGTAACTATTGAACTGTTCCAAGTTAGAGACACCAAACCAATTTTCACATGTTGAGGCCATCCTAACTAAAAAAAATATTTAAAACATGTAAAAACTAACTACAAATGTGCATAAATTAGCATATCCATAAAAGCGTACAGCTGTTGTCGGGGTTTAGAGTGACGAACAGTAGCTAGCTAACAGCTCTCTTGTCTCGTCATTGAGCAGCCCAAATGTAGCTGTTGCTATGGGTACTCACACATGCAGAGGAGAGCATGGGGCAGTGCAGGAAGCAAGGGAAAAACCGAGATTAGCTACTGATACTAATTGAGGAAGTTACTGTGTTTCTTATTTTGTGTTGAGAAATCGGGCTACGATAGGGTAGGGCCTGAGCGTCACCAGCATGGGTAGGGCTCTGCCTAAAATGTCATGCCTCTGCTTTTCTTTTCATTCAAATAGTTCAACTACCACTAAAATACCTTAAAATAGATGTCATCACTAGATGTACCATCATATTTCCCTCCCCAAATAATAGCCTAAATGTTTCTAATTCCTTATGAGTTCCTCACTTCCACCACAACAGCAAGTCTTCATATTCAGAAAGCATTTTCTATCTCACTTTGAACAACAGACCTATGAATACTCTGTACTGTTTGATCATTACATCATCATTAAACTAAAATCAAACTTTATTGATATTTTTACCAAATGCATCTATTTATCTGAAACCCCCAGCATGGATTGAGTTGCTTTGCTTTCCTACGAGTGTTGTCTACATAATCCAGCCTTTTATTACCATCGTCTGACAGATCTGTCTTTCTTCTTTCAGTTTTCACACTCAACTGTAGTTTAGACATTGTGATCTTACTGCCCTACAGTAAGCAATACAAAGCAATAAGGTTGATATAGTAGACTGTCAAAGTAATCAGACCAATTGTTTTACCTAATATAACTTTGACTACAGTGCATTCAGAAAGTATTCAGACCCCTTCCCCTTTTCCACATTATGTTACGTTACAGCCTTATTCTAAACTTGATTAAATAATTATTTTTTTCCATCTACACACTACACTATAATGACAAAGTGAAAACAGGATTTTAGAAATGTTTGCAAATGTATCACAAATTTTTCAAAATACCTTATTTACATAAGTAATCAGACCCTTTGCTATGAGACTAGAAATTGAGCTCAGTTGCACCCTGTTTCCATTGATTCTCGATATGTTTCTACAACTTGATTGTAGTCCACCTGTGGTAAATTCAATTGATTGGACATGATTTGGAAAGGCACACACCTATCTATAAGGTCCCACAGTTGACAGTGCATGTCAGGACAAAAACCAAGCCATGAGGTTGAAGGAATTGTGTCGAGGCACAGATCTGGGGAAAGGTACCAAAAAATGTCTGCAGCACTGTGAAGGTCCACAAGAACACAGTGACCCCCATCATACTTAAATTGAAATAGTTTAGAACCACCAAGACTCTTCTTCTTGGTCGCCCGGCAAAACTGAGCAATCGGGGGAGAAGGGCCTTGGTCAGGGAGGTGACCAAGAGCCGGATGGGCACTCTAACAGAGCTCTAGAGTTCCTCTGTGGAGATGGGAGTACCTTCCAGAAGTACAACCATCTCTGCAGCACTCCACCAATCAGGTCTTTAGGGTACAGTGGACAGACATAAGCCACTTCTCAGTAAAATGCACATGATAGCCCGCTTGGAGTTAACCAAAAGGCACCTAAAGTCTCTTAGACCATGAGAAACAAGATTATCTGGTCTGATGAAACCAAGATTGAACTCTTTGTCCTGAATGCCAAGTGTCACGTCTGGAGTAAACCTGGCACCCTCCCTACGGTGAAGCATGGTGGTGGCAGCATCATGCTTTGGGGAAGTTTTTCAGTGGCAGAGACTGTGAGACTAGTCTGGATCGAGGGAAAGCTGAATGGAGCAAAGTACAGAGAGGTCCTTGATGAAAACTGGCTCCAGAGCACTCAGGACCTCAGACTGAGGGTGAAGGTTCAGCTTCCAACAGGACAATGACTCTAAGCACACAGCCAAGACAACGCAGGAGTGGCTATGGGAGCAGTCTCTGAATGTCCTTGAGTGGCCCAGCCAGAGCCCAGACTTGAACCCGATCGATCTCTGAAGAGACTTGAAAATAGCTGTGCAGTGACGCTCCCCATCCAACCTGGCAGAGCTTGAGAGGATCTGCAGAGAAGAATGGGAGAAACTCTCCAAATACAGGTGTGCCAAGCTTGCGGCATCATACCCAAGAAGACTCGAGGCTGTAATCACTGCCATAGGTGCTTCAATAAAGTACTGAGTGATGGTCTGAATACTTATGTAAATGTCATATTTCAGTTTTATTCGTTTTTTTTTTTTGCAACATTTTCTAAAAACCTGTTTTTTCTTTGTCATTATGGGGTATTGTGTGTAGATTGAGGGGGGCAGGGGACTATTTAATCCATTGTAGAATAAGGCTGTAAAGTAACAGAATGTGATAAAAGTCAAGGGGTCTGAATACTTTCTGAATGCACTATTTAAAGTAAATGCTTTGCTTTAAATAGTAAAGTAAAACTGGTTCAACTTCTTCCACTTTAAGGAGCTAAAGCAAGCCCCAGAACTTTACTTCATGTAAAGTTACCATCTAGTTAGTAATTTCTTTATACAGATTTGTAATTGATTAAAAAAATATATATATATATATAGTCAGATTTTTATTTCTACTGTTACATTGTTCAGAATTAGAATGCATTCTCAGTGCTGTGCTTCAGTTAGTTTGGAGACTACTAACCCTTAGCTTGCTCTCATGATTGACTTATTTTTAACTGAAGGAATACATGTATTCCTTTTAAATTCAGGTTGTATGCTGAGTCTGTATTTTTTTTACTTTAACTTATTAGTAAAATTGGTGAAGGACGACGTGTCCTTGTTATATTTTTATTCACTTAATTGAAAGGCAAATTATAATTTTTTAACAATTTGATTCCTTTTAATAGCAGCAACAATATGATACAGCAGCAGGTGGCAATGTTGGAAGTTTGAACTAAGGTAAATCGTGTGTGTGTGTGTGTGTGTGTGTGTGTGTGTGTGTGTGTAACCAACCTTTATTTTGAAAAGCAAACTTTTTTTATTTTGAAGAACGATCCAGGAAGTAGCAGAACAAAAACAACTACGATTGTGTTCAATGCTCTATGGTGTGAACTGTGTAGTCTGAAGACGTTGACTTTACATGCAATGCAAATTACTATAACATAAGTGTTTAACATAAACATAGTGCTAAGGACATGTCCGATACTGTCGCATTTCATGCTCAGCTAGCCTCCATCGTCGAGGTATTGGCGAATGCAGCCGTTGTCGAAATCTGCAAACTTGTAGATGATGGCCATGCTGCTTTACGTTTGGAAATTTCCCATAGTCAGAAAGAAATTGAGAACTTGCGGAGGAAGCTGGTTTTGACAAAATGTCAGACTTCTCGACGGAGCGCAGAGAGATTTGGAGCCCTGCGACGCACAGTTCACAGGCACGTGGACACTAATCATGTTGCCCGGGGAAGAGGGAGCTTTGTAGTGAAGTCGACAGGCAGAATTGGATATTGTAGGTTTTTTACCTTATTTAAACACTTTCAAAAGAATGGTTAGTAATGTAGAATCTATAACGTTTATGAGGGTTTCTCTTGTTTGGTGCAGTGAAGAATCGTTTTGACGACATTGAAGAGGGCAACTTCATGCAGGATGTCACTACCTGGAAAGACGCAGGACGCACAGCGACAGACCATAATGGGGGCATGCAGGTCAGTTGTCATAGACATGGTCAAATGTATTATTGTTTAATCATATTTCAAGTGCTGTTGTGGATATGTTATTAATAAAAGGTTTCTGATGAATACAAAACACAGATGGCAGATATGCAAGAGGAAACTTGTGTCAAAATGGAGAACCTTGACACCAGTACAATAGAAGGTATTTGTTGTTGTTGAGACTAATCCAACCCTATGCAATTTACATGTTAAGTAAAGTTGTCCATGTTTATTTCAGTATTTTATTAACTTCTTGGTCATAACTCATAACTAATAAATAAGGCAAAGAAGAATCAGCCTCCACTACAGGAAGCTGATGCTGTGCTTTACTTTTCCCCATTTCAGAGATTGTCCAACCAGTCAGTGAGAGCAGTGAGAAGATCATTGTAGCAGAACCAGGTCCTTCATCCTCTACTGAACCCACAGACCATCTGGACCAGCAGGGCAACAGACACCGAGCTCCAGACACCTCACTCAATATAGAACCTGAAAACCAGACGTTCCAGCATCCAGCGTCACAATACAGCAGAGCAAGACAGGACCATCAGGTTGCTGAGGGTGTGACCTGGGAAACTGACCATCAACCCATAGAATACAGCCTGTCCCAATGGACAGAGAACCAAGAGACTGACAACCCAACTGTGAATGCTCCTCACAATGCAGGGCCAGAATCCAAGAGGCTGTCTGGACATCCAGAGAGGAGAGGGGTGCCTGGTAACTCAGGGGTCTGCATGTCTGCTTCAGGCTCTCTGGACTGGCTGCCTGATGTGGTGATGGTGGACTCAGTTCCCATTAAAGTGGAGGCAGATATGAGTTCAGAATGGAGCATAACTGGCCAAGAGGTGACATCTGGAGAGGTTTGTTCAGACAGCAGGCAGCTTGTGGACAACAGAGGAAGAGGGGGAATGGAGTTTGGACAGACAACATGTCCCCCTGACACTCAACATGTAGAGCAAGGGAGAACTGTAGGACCAAGGTCCAAGTTTCCAGATATCAATGGACTGTCCAACCGAAACAGCTTTTCATCCCCAAGGGTTACTCTCCAACAGGTTCCCCAAAGAGGGAAGCCAGCCCCCTTCCCGAATTTCAACAGAGGCTCCACTTCTTCATCGAAAGGCATAGAAAAGCAGCCGCAACAGCTGACGTCTCACTCCAGCAAGAGATATCTCCGGTGCAGCCTCTGCGGGAAGCCCTTCCCCCAGGCGTACCTAAGCAGGCACATGCGGGTCCATACGGGGGAGAAACCGTACGGCTGCAGCCACTGCACCAAGCGCTTCTCCCACAGCCACCAGCTGAAGAGGCATGAGAGGGTCCACACCGGAGAGAAACCATTTCAATGTGTCTACTGTGGGAAGTGCTTCACCCAGTCCTGTCACATGAAGAAGCACCTCCTCGTCCACACTGGCGGCAGGCCACAGGACGTTGTGCTGCCCTAAGTGTTCCAGGCTATAGTTCAGACTAGATACAGATCTAGGATCAGCTTCCTCTCCCACAATCTTAACCTTGACCATTAGTGGATTTTTTAAATTCTTTAAACTGACCCAACATCAGCATCTAAGGGCAACTTCACACTACTCCTCCCAGTGTAATGATAGGCAGGGCCTGGAGTTTTTCCTCACCAGGTGACCAGGCCAGGGAAAAACTCCTGGCCCTAGTTGTAAATGGAATGTCTCAACACTACTGTGGTTTATATATGAATACTGGGTCCATGTGTTTTTCACTTTGAATGGTTTCCTCATTGAACGCTTCCCTCTGTGTGTAGTGGTAGTGTTTTCAGGTCAGCTGTCTTGATGCTTGGTCCAGAGTGGATTGATCATGTATAAGTTATTACAGGTGAAGATTTTAAATGTATTTTAGTCAGTTAGCAGACGCTCTTATCCATAGCAACTTACAAGAGCATTTAGGGTTAATTGCTGTGCTCAAGGGCACGTTGACAGATTTTTCAGCTTGTCGGCTAGGTGATTCCAACCTGCGGCCTTTCAGTTATTGGCTCAACACTCTTAACCGCTTGGCTACATCCTTATGAATTTGTGTTTGTGCAGTGGGGAACCAAAGTACAATAATTAAGACTACATTTCCATTAACCTGTCAATAAGACAGATTCCCTATCAGACTGATAGACTGTAACGATGTAGATAGATTTCATATCATTGTGAACAGAGTTCCGGAAGCACTGGACAGGTGCCTGGGCGAGCAAGGCCTGTTGGTGGTTGAGAGTTTGTTGCTCGTCTCTGTTCGTACTTGGACACAGGGATGAGGAGGAGGAAGGCGCAGGGTTCCCAGACACCAGCACACTCCTTGCCCTGGAAACGAACCTGGCGTCCCAGCAGTTACAAGGAGAGAGAGAGTACTGACTGGAATGGTAAGCTGTCAATATTTGTCGTTTATACAGGGTTTAACATGGTTGGATTTCTAGAGTTCGATAAAGCCATCTTGATACCCTTCCCATCATATTCTGCCTAGGAAAACACTTTTCTATTCACCGTTGCTGAGATATTTAGTCCCATAATTAGAATCCATAGAATGGTCCTTTGGAGGATGGATTTTTGGGATATATTTGACATATGTATCCTAAAGCGTAATTAATTGAAGTTTGAATATTTATGACATTTTGGCCTGACCCAGTACTACTTTTTAAGACTCCACGCTTCAGTTGTAGGTGCTACAAAGCAACATTTAGTGTCATATACAACTTTACCACTTGCTCTGTATTTCGATTAGTATTTTGATTGCAATAACACATTTCTTGCATTAATTTATGAATATTTATAAATGAATATTAAAAGTATATGTTTTTTTTTTTATTAGGCTTGAAACTTTTTTTTTTACAAACATTGTCAAACATAATGTACAATTCAATTCAAAGTTCTGCTAGCTTTAAAGTTATGGCTTCTTTTACAGAAATACTTTGGCATAGTTAACAATGTAACCAATCACAGCCCTCCTTTTAAGTGTCATTGCACATCCTGCAAATCAACAGCAGAGGTGACTATTTTGAATCCATTTTCACATTCACTCTGTTGGTAATGCTTAAAAATGTGTTTATTACTCTAAAAGTAGCAGAGATTCCACTCTGTATCTTTGATATGCCCATAGTGTATTATGTCCAATAATATATTGAAAAATTTGCCAAATCAAAAGTGGGATCTTTTCACTTCATGTTGATATTTTTCTATATTCCGAAATGTATTTAAGAAATGTTATTGAAATCAAAATACATATGACAGAGCAAGCAATTTAGCTTCATATGACACCATGTATTGGCATGTAGCACCTACAGATGAAACAATATGGAGTCTTACAGGAGTCCTGGGTAATGTCAAATTCAAACTAATAGTTAGTTATTTCTAAATCATGCTTTAAGACACTTAAATATATATCTCAGCAAAAAAATAAATGTTCTCTCACTGTCAACTGCTTTTACAGCAATCTTAACATGTATAAATATTTGTATGAACATAAGATTCAACAACTGAGACATAAACGGAACATGTTCCACAGACATGTGACTAACAGAAATGGAATAATGTGTCCCTGAACAAAGGGGGGTCAAAATCAAAAGCAACAGTCAGTATCTGGTGTGGCCACCAGCTGCATGAACTACTGCAGTGCATCTCCTCCTCATGGACTTCACCCGATTTGCTAGTTCTTGCTGTGCGATGTTACCCACTCTTCCACCAAGGCACCTGCAAGTTCCTGGACAATTCTGGGGGGGAATGGCCCTAGCCCTCACCCTCCGATCCAACAGGTCACAGACATGCTCAATGGCTCTTTGCTGGCCATGGCAGAACACTGACATTCGTGTCTTGCAGAAAATCATGCACAGAACGAACGAGTAGTATGGCTGGTGGCATTGTCATGCTGGAGGGTCATGTCAGGATGAGCCTGCAGGAAGGGTACCACATGAGGGAGGAGGATGTCTTCCCTGTAATGCACAGTGTTCAGATGGCCTGCAATGTCAACAAGCTCAGTCCGATGATGCTGTGACACACCGCCCCAGACTATGACGAACCCTCCACCTCCAAATCGATCCCGCTCCAGAGTACAGGCCTCGGTGTAACGCTCATTCCTTCAACGATAAATGCGATTTCAGACCATCACCCCATGTCAGACAAAACCGCGACTCGTCAGTGAAGAGCACTTTTTGCCAGTCCTGTCTGGTCCAGCGACGATGGGTTTGTGCCCATAGGCAACGTTGTTGCCGGTGATGTCTGGTGAGGACCTGCCTTACAACAGGCCTACAAGCCCTCAGTCCAGCCTCTCTCAGCTTATTGCGAACAGTCTGAGCACTGATGGAGGGATTGTGCGTTCCTGGTTTAACTCTGGCAGTTGTTGTTGCCATCCTGTACCTGTCCCGCAGGTGTGACGTTCCGATGTACCAATCCTGTGCAGGTGTTGTTACACGTGATCTGCCACTGCGAGGACGATCAGCTGTCCGTCCTGTCTCCCTGTAGAGCTGTCTTAGGCGTCTCACAGTACGGACATTGCAATTTATTGCCCTGGCCACATCTGCAGTCCTCATGCCTCCTTGCAGCACGCCTAAGGCTCGTTCACAAAGTTGGGCAGGGACCCTGGATATCTTTCTTTTGGTGTTTTTCAGAGTCAGTAGAAATGCCTCTTTTTAGTATCTTAAGTTTTCATAACTGTGACCTTAATTGTCTACCGTCTGTAAGCTGGTAGTGTCTTAACGACCGTTCCACAGGTGCATGTTCATTAATTGTTTATGGTTCATTGAACAAGCATGGGAAACAGTGTTTAAGCCCTTTACAATGAAGATCTATGAAGTTAATTCATAAAAATCCAAATATCTTTGAAAGACAGGGTCCTGAAAAAGGGAAGTTTCTTTTATTGCGGAGTTATTTATATATCTCAATAAACAATCCTGTTGTGTGTGGAGGGGAAGTGAGGCAACTGGAACCTGTCTCTGGTCTGCCGAACCTTCAATTCAATGCTGACAAATTATGTTTTCAAGAAGTACTCCACAGGGAAGGTTAGTATGCTTTGAGGACAGTTTCATGAAACATGTTTCCCCCAAAAATCTTTCCAGATAAAGGAACGTCTTGAATCTCATTCTGTGATTGGTTGTTACAGTCTTGCAAACATCATTTTATGTCAACACTGTGTGCAAACACCTCAAAAAGGGTCTGTGTCCCATATACTTAAGATTCTTTACTTGTGCATTCATATTCCATGTTTTCCATTCTGGTTTGTCTGACAATCTTTTGTCCTGTTCTGTGTTTCTTTTCCAGAGATCTGATCCTGATCCCAAGTAGTTACTGAAAGGAGAAGCCAGTACATTGTGGTTACAGGTCACTGTGAAGGACGACATGTTATTTAGGTGTTTAGCTATTACTCAAGACTATCAGAAATCCCTTTGGCTATTTATATACAGTACCAGTCAAAAGTTTGGACACACCTACTCATTCCCAAGTGGGCTCCAGAGTGACGCAGCGGTCTTAGGCACTGTGTCTCAGTGCTAGAGGTGTCACTACAGACTCTGGTTCGATTCCAGGCTGTGTCACAACCGGCCGTGATTGGGAGTCCCATAGGGCTGCTCACAATTGGCCCAGCGTATTCTGGGTAAGGGTTTGGCCGGGGTAGGCTGTCATTGTAAATAAGAATTTGTTTTTAACTGACTTGCCTAGTTAAATAAAGGTTCAAAAAAATACTTTGAAAGTTTCTTCAAGGTGCAGTCGCAAAAACCATCAAGCGCTATGATGAAACTGGCTCTCATGAGGACCACGACAGGAAAGGAAGACCCAGAGGTTACCTCTGCTGCAGAGGATACGTTCATTAGAGTTAACTGCACCTCAGATTGCAGCCCAGAATAAATGCTTCAGAGTTCGAAACATCTCAACATCAACTGTTCAGAGGAGACTGAATCAGGCCTTCATGGTCGATTTGCTGAAAAGAAGCCACTACTAAAAGACACCAATGAGAAGAAGAGACTTGCTTGGGCCAAGAAACACGAGCAATGGACATTAGACTGGGGGGGAAGTCTGTGCTTTGCTCTGATGAGTCCAAATGTGAGATTTTTTGTGAGATGCAGAGTAGGTGAACCGATGATCGCCGTATGTGTGGTTCCCACTGTGAAGCATGGAGAAGGAAGTGTGATGGTGACACTGTCTGTGATTTATTTAGAATTCAAGGCACACTTAACCAGCATGGCTACCACAGCATTCTGCAGCGATATGCCAGTCCCAATAAGTGCAAACGAGATGGGATATCATTTGTTTTTCAACAGGACAATGACCCAACACACCTCCAGGCTGTGTGAAGGCTATTTGACGAAGAAGGATAGTGATAGTGCTGCATCAGATGACCTGGCCTCCACAACCCAATTGAGATGGTTTGGGATGAGTGCCCAGCATATGTGGGAACTCCTTCAAGACGGTTGGAAAAGCATTCCTCATGAAGCTGGTTAAGAGAATGCCGAAGAGTGTGCAAAGCTGTCAAAGCAAAGGGTGGCTACTTTTAAGAATGTAGAATCTAAAATATATTTTGATTTGTTTAACACTTTTTTGGTTACTACATGATTCCATATGTGTTATTTCATAGTTTTGATGTCTTCACTATTATTCTACAATGTAGAAAATAGTCAAAATAAAGAAAACCCCTGGAATGAGTAGATGGGTCCAAACTATTGACTGGTTCTGTATTACATTTCAAATATATATTTTTCTACTGTTACATTGTTTAGAATTAGAGTGCATTCTCATTGTGTGCTTCAGTTAACCCGTAGCCTACTCTTTGATTTACTAAGTTTTAACTGCCAGAACTTATTCGTTTTAGGTTGTATGCCTATTCTGTTTTTTTGTGTAGAACTAAATAGTAAAATAATCATTTTTGGAGGACAAAGTGTGTGTTTGATTAAATTCACTACTTCAATGAAAATAATATTCCTTTCAGTAGCAGCTACAATATGATACAGCAACCGGTAGCCATGTTGGAACTAACATACGTCGTGTGTAATCAACCTTTATTTTGAAAAACGATCCAGGAAGTAGGTGACATCTCGTTTCCGGAACAAGAAGAGTTGTGTGAAGAAGCGTACAGTTTATGTTGGAAACAGTGAAGTCTTAAGACGTTGACTGAACAATGCAAATTATTATAACATAAGCGTTTAACATAGAGCCAAGAAGATGTCCGATACTGTAGCCTTTCATGCTCAGCTAGCCTCCATCATTGAGGTTTTGGCAAATGCAGCCGTTGCCGAAATCTGCAAACTTGTAGATGACGGCCATGCTGCCTTACGGTTGGAAATTTCCCATAGTCAGAAAGAAATCGACAACCTGCGGAGGAAGCTGCTTTTGACAAAATTCCAGAATTCTCGACGGAACGCAGATAAATTGGGAGTCCTGCGACGCACAGTTCACAGACGCGTGGACACCGATAATTTTACCCGGGCAAGGGAAAGAGAGAACTTCGTAGAAAAGCCAACAGACAGACTTCGATATTGTAGGTTTTAAACTTATTTCAAAACGTTAAAATGAATGGGTCATGTGAAATATATGACGTTTGAGCGTTGTTCTTTTCTGGTGCAGTGCAGAATTGTTTTGCCGACAGTGAAGGGAGCAACTTTACGCAGAATGTAGCCAACTGGAGAGACTCAGGACGCACAGCAACAGACCGGGATTGGGGTATGCAGGTCAGTTGTCATAGACATGGTCAAATGTATTTTATTTTCCCATATTTCTAATGGCGTTGGGAATATTTTTATATTAAAATGTTCCTGATGAATACAAAACACAGATGGCAGATATGCAGGAGGCACCTCTTATCAAAATGGAGAACCATGGCACCAGCAGAACAGAAGGTATTTTTGTTAAACTTATCTAATCTATGCACTTTACACTTTGTTGCTTGACCGATCCTTCAATGTTTATTGCAGTATTTGATTAACTTCTTAGTCATAACCCATAACTAATAAGGCAAAGAAGAATCAGTCTCCACTACAGGAAGCTGATGCTGTGCTTTACTTTTCCCCATTTCAGAGATTGTCCAACTGGCCAGTGAGAGCAGTGAGGAGATAATTGTGGCAGAACCAGGGGCTTCATCATCTACTGAAACCACAGACCATCTGGACCAGCAGGGCAACCGAGAAAAAGCTCCAGACACCTCACTCAATATAGAACCTGAAAACCAGACGTTCCAGCATCCAGCGTCACAATACAACAGAGCAAGACAGGACCATCAGGTTGCTGAGGGTGTGACCTGGGAAACTGACCATCAACCCATAGAATACAGCCTGTCCCAATGGACAGAGAACCAAGAGACTGACAACCCAACTGTGAATGCTCCTCACAATTTAGGGCCAGACTCCAAAAGGCTGTCTGAACATCCAGAGAGGAGAGGGGTGCCTGGTAACTCTGGGGTCTACATGTCTGCTTCAGGCTCTCTGGACTGGCTGCCTGATGTGGTGATGGTGGACTCAGTTCCCATTAAAGTGGAGGCAGATATGAGTTCAGAATGGAGCATAACTGGCCAAGAGGCGACATCTGGAGAGGTTTGTTCAGAAAGCAGGCAACTTGTGGACAACAGAGGAAGAGGGGGAATGGAGTCTGGACAGACAAAGTGTCCCCCTGACACTCAACATGCAGAGCAAGGGACAACTGTAGGATCAAGGTCCAAGATGTCAGATTTCAATGGACTGTCCACCCGAAACAGATTTTCATCCCCAAGGGTTACTCTCCACCAGGTTCCCCAAAGAGGGAAGCCAGCCCACTTCCCGAATTTCAACAGAGGCTCCACTTCGTCACCGAAAGGCATAGAAAAGCAGCCACAACAGCTGACATCTCACTCGCCCAAGAGGCAACTCCGGTGCAGCCTCTGTGGAAAGCCCTTCCACCAGCCGGCGCACCTGCGGAGTCATATGCGGGTCCATACAGGGGAGAAACCGTACGGCTGCAGCCACTGCACCAAGCGCTTCTCCCACAGCCACCAGCTGAAGATGCATGAGAGGGTCCACACCGGAGAGAAACCGTTTCAATGTGTTTACTGTGGGAAGTCCTTCACCCAGTCCGGCAACATGAAGAAGCACCTCCTCGTCCACACTGGTGGCAGGCCACAGGATATTGGGCTGCCCTGAGTGTTCCAGGTTGAAGTGTCCCCTTGGTACAGATCTAGGATCAGCTTCCTCTCCCACAATCTTAACCTTTACCATTAGTAGAAACAAATGCTAAACTGACCCAACATCAGTGTCTAGGGGCAATTTAACACTACTCTACCAGGTGTAATGAAATGCAGGGCCAGTAGTTTTTCCTCAGAATGTGACCAGACCGGGGGAAAACTCCTGTTC
The DNA here is from genome assembly GCF_018296145.1 of Oncorhynchus tshawytscha. Taxonomy (NCBI): domain Eukaryota; kingdom Metazoa; phylum Chordata; class Actinopteri; order Salmoniformes; family Salmonidae; genus Oncorhynchus; species Oncorhynchus tshawytscha. Next base: position 52,463 of record NW_024608440.1, read on the forward strand.
CTAGTTGTAAGGGCTCCACACTCGTGGATTTTCATATGAAAACTGAGTCTGTGTGTTTTTAACAGTTTGATTGGTTTCCACATTGAACAGTTCCGGTGTGTAGTGGTAGTTTTTTCAGTTTACTGGCTTGATGCTTGGTCCAGAGTGGCTAGATAATGTATAAGTTATGAAGAAGACTCCATCCCGAGCTAGCCTGATGACTCTCACTAAATTATTCAGCTGCTCTGTCGTTCACGACATACTTTAGTCTGAGACTGCTATCATTGAAGTTGTTTGTGGTGATAAGGGGCACAATGGGTGTTGTACAAAATAAAGTCATTGGTAATTGCATCGTCTCTAACCAATTAAAAGTGTCCATGCCAATGACGAATTTTAGAACCACAGCTTTAATCACGCGTTTTCTGACTCTGGCCCAACCCAATCGGTTTCTGGACCAATCAGATGGCCCAGAATGTGTTCGCATTCAGTGAAAGGTCTGTGAGGTACTCCGATCTGGACTCATTGCTCTCAAGAACCTGACGTCCGAGGGAGTGGCGTAGGGTTTGGCCAGAGCAAAGAGTCTTGGGAGCCAAGAAAACCCTGAGCCCCAGTAGTATCTGAAAGTAGAATCCAGTACATTGTGGTTACAGCTTCCTGTGAATGATGACATAAACCATTATATTCTTGATGTATGATTGCTGCACTGCATACACCCCTATTACCAATGTAATTATTAGTGCGGTTTGCTAAGTGCGAGACCCCATACTTTATATTATTATTATTATTTGGAAGGCTACCCCTCTAACACCGTTAAAGCTAGAAATGCCATTCAAACTTTAAACGTGCAGAGCGGTCAGGACCAATGTGCTTGCATACAACTTTTTATAGCTTTTGTACTTTTTAAACTCAAGCTTTTTGTACCTTTATTTACTTCCATAGTTTTTATTCAACAGTCTAAAGGTCCTATTGTGACATCAACTCCCAGACCTTCAACATCCATTCATGGTGAATAATACAACTTTTGACACAAATCTGCAACTTTGACCACATTTCCAGCACTTTAAATAAAAACCTAGAGGGTATGACATTGAGGTCTACTTCTTTGGTATTCAAATCTGGAATCGGAACATAATTATCTACTACCAATCAAAAGTTACAGTGGTTTGTCTGAGTTTAGAGTGATGAAAAGCAGCTAACTGAAGTCAGGTGTTTCGTCGTTGAGATGCCCAAACGAAGCCATTGCCATGGATACCAATGCATTTCAATGGCAAGAAAGTGCCATGTACTAGAATGGTAACCTTTTTAAAAAATAATCTACATTTACAGTATCTCCTCTTTAACCATTTAAATGATCAACTCCAAACCAACATTGATATGTTCAAACATTGATATGTTCAGACTATTCTAACATCTAAATTTAGATTGCTTGTCAAAAGATTTGATACTATATATACACATACAATTGGTAGAAATGAACATGGGGTTTGAATGAGAACCATAGGAATACAGAGGTATCTATTCAAAATGGTCTTGCTACATGACCAACTTTAAAACATTAAGGCTATCCTAACTTCACTCTTTAAGATCTTTATCAACTACAGATTTGCATAAAATAACTGCACCGTTCAACCTAGGGACACCAAACCAGCTTTCACATGTTCAGGCTATTCTAAATTCAAATTATTGGTATCAACTACAAATATATAAATTAGCACATCAATCAAAAGTTACAGCTCTTTGTTGGAGTTTAGTGACCAAAAGTAGCTAACTAACGTCAGCTCTCATGTCTCATCATTGAGCCGCCTATGGAGCCAATGCTATAGATACTCCTGCAGAGGAGCGCATGGTGCAGCGCAGGAAGCAAGGGACAGACCGAGATCAGCTATTGATACTAACAGGAAGTTACTGTGTTGAGCAATTGGGCGCAGGTAGGGCCTGAACGTCACCGGCATGGGTAGGGCTCGGCCTAAAATGTCATGTATTTCTGCTTTTCTTTTCATTCAAACTTCTGAACACTTTCCCAATAGGTTAGACAGAAACTTAGTGTATGATGTCGTCCTCTACGTCACTGCTATTCAAGCTGAAATGGTGATCACTGTTAGCCTAAATAGTTTCTTTATTAGATACAACTACAGCTAGCTATCAGTAGGTCTACATACAAACCTATTATACATAGTTCAACTACCACTAAAATACTTTTAAAGATCTGTCAACACTAGCTGTGTCATATTTCCCTCCCCAAATAATAGCCTAAATGTTTCTAATTCCTTGAGTTTCTCCCTTCCACCACAACAGCAAGTCTTCATATTCAGAAAGGAAAAAAGTTGCAGAACCATGATTTATTTTCTCTCGTTTCAACAAGACTGCATTATACAACAGATCACAACCAGAAACAAGCTTGTTAGCAAAGCTTGAATTAATGAAAGGATATGCAGCAGGGAAAACGACAGGGCACCTGGCTAAAGATGCACGGCATATTGCCAAGAAGACAAGTCCAAAATAAAATTTGAGTTTCTGACTTTGAACAGCAGACTTGTGAGTTTCCTATAATTCTTTGTATTGTTTGATCATTATATCATCATTCAACAAAAATCGAACTTGATTTACACAATGTTTTACAAAAGTAAATAATGCATTTATTTATCTGAAACCCGAGCATGGATGATTGAGTTGCTTTGCTTTCCTTTGAGTGTTGTCCACATGATCCAGACTTTTGTTACCATCGTCTGACAGAAGATAACTTTGTCTTTCTTCTTCCAGTTTTCACTCAACTACTGTAGTTTAGACATTTTTGTGATCTAACTGCCCCACAATCAAAAGAAATAAGGTTTATATAGTAGTCTATCAAAGTAATCAGACCAATTTGTTTTACTACATTTTAATTGATTGTACTATTTGCTTTAAATAGTAAAGTGAAACTTGAGCTTCCACTACCACAAAAATACTTTAAAAGCTAAAGCAAGCCCCACAACATTACTTCATGTGAAGTTACCATCTAGTTAAGTGTTTTTGTATTTAGTGTCATTTATTGTAAAATCAAATCTCCTAAATGTTATTTACACTGAAAAAAATATATGAATGCAACAATTTATAATATTTTACTGAGTTACAGTTCATATAACTGCATTTATTCACAGTCAACTGAAATACATGCTTTAGGACCTAATCTATGGATTTCACAGCTGGGAATACAGATTTGCATTTGTGGGTAACATACCTTTAAAAAAGGACATTTTTTGCTTATGGAACATTTCTGGGATCTTTTATTTCAGCTCATGAAACATGGGACCAACACTTTACATGTAGCATTTATATTTTTGTTCAGTGTAGTTGTTTACCCATTACTCAGGACTATCTGAAATCCTATTGGCTATTTATTCATTCTATATTCAGATATTTCAATATTTCTACTGTTACATTGTTCAGAATTAGAATGCATTCTCAGTGCTGTGCTTCAGATAGTTTTGAGACTACTAACCCTTAGCTTTCTCTCTTGATTGACTTATTTTTAACTGAAGGAATACATTTATTCCTTTTAAATTCAGGTTGTATGCGCATTCTGTATTTTTGTACTTAATCATTATTTTTGGAGGTCAGTATTTTTTTGATTCACTTAATTGAAAGTCAATGAAGGCTCATAAAACAACATTTGATTCCTTTCAGTGGCGGATACAATATGATACAGCAGAAGGTGGCAATGTTGGAAGTTCAAACCAACATATATCGTGTGTGTAACCAACATTTTATTTTGAAAAGCCAACCCTTATTCTAAAAAAAGATCCAGGAAGTAGCGTAACAAACGAGATGTGTGTGAAGTATACGCTATATGGTGTGAACTCGTCTCATGACGTTGACGGAATACTCAAATGCAAATTACTTTAACATAATTGTTTAACATAAAGGACATGTACGATATCGTCGCCTTTCATGCTCAGCTAGCCTCCATCATTGAGGTTTTGGCAAATGCAGCCGTTGCCGAAATCTGCAAACTTGTAGATGACGGCGATGCTGCCTTACGTTTGGAAATTTCCCATAGTCAGAAAGAAATCGATAACCTGCGGAGGAAGCTGCTTTTGACAAAATTCCAGAATTCTCGACGAAGCACAGAAAGAGTTGGACCCCTGCGACGCACAGTTCACAGGCGCGTTGATAGCAGTCATATTGTTCGGGGAAGAGGGAGTTTCGTAGGAAAGTCAACAGGTAGAGATGGATATTGTAGTTGTTGTTGTTTTTACCTTATTTAAACACGTTAACAAATAATTGGTAATGTATAACATATAACGGTTATGAAGGATTCTCTTTTCTGGTGCAGTGGAAAATCGTCTTGAGGACAGTGATGGAGGCAACTTTATGCAGGATGTCACCAACTGGAGAGACGCAGGACTCACAGGGACAGACCAGGATGGGGGCATGCAGGTCAGTTGACATAGACTCGGTAAAATTTATAATTTATGTTTGCATATTTCAAGTGGTGGTGGGATTTTTATTTTACCCATATTTTACCAGGTAAATTGACTGAACACATTTTCATTCACAGCAAGGACCTGGGGAATAGTTACAGGGGAGAGGAGGGGGAATGAATGAACCAATTGTAAACTGGGGATGATTAGGTGGCCATGATGGTATGAGGGCCAGATTGGGAATTTAGCCAGGACACCGGGGTTTACACCCCTACTCTACAATAAGTGCCATGGGATCTTTAGTGACCAAAGAGAGACAGGACACCTGTTTAACGGCCCATCCGAAAATGTGTTGGGTGGCGGAATGTCCCTAATCATTTTCTTCTCATATTTAAAATGTTGGGATATTTTTCTAATAAAATGTTCCTGATGTATACAAACACAGACGGCAGATATGCAAGAGGCACCTCTTATCAAAATGGAGAACTTTCACACCAGCAGAACAGAAGGTATTTTATTAAATCTATCCAATTTACACGTTGTTGAGTAAAGCCTTTATTGCAGTATTTGATAAACTTCTTAGTCATAAGCCATAACTAATAAATAAGGCAAAGAATAATCTGTCTTCACTACAGGAAGCTGATGCTGTGCTTTACGTTGACCCATTTCAGAGATTGTCCAACCAGTCAGTGAGAGCAGTGAGAAGATCATTGTAGCAGAACCAGGTTCTTCATCATCTACTGAAACCATAGGCCTTCTGGACCAGCAGGGCAACAGACACAGAGCTCCAGACACCTCACTCAATATAGAACCTGAAAACCAGACGTTCCAGCATCCAGCGTCACAATACAACAGAGCAAGACAGGACCATCAGGTTGCTGAGGGTGTGACCTGGGAAACTGACCATCAACCCATAGAATACAGCCTGTCCCAATGGACAGAGAACCAAGAGACTGACAACCCAACTGTGAATGCTCCTCACAATGCAGGGCCAGACTCCAAGAGGTTGTCTGGACATCCAGAGAGGAGAGGGGTGCCTGGTAACTCTGGGGTCTGCATGTCTGCTTCAGGCTCTCTGGACTGGCTGCCTGATGTGGTGATGGTGGACTCAGTTCCCATTAAAGTGGAGGCAGATATGAGTTCAGAATGGAGCATAACTGGCCAAGAGGTGACATCTGGAGAGGTTTGTTCAGAAAGCAGGCAGCTTGTAGACAACAGAGGAAGAGGGAGAATGGAGTCTGGACAGACAAAGTGTCCCCATGACACTCAAAACACAGAGCAAGCGACAACTCTAGGATCAAGGTCCAAGATGTCGGATTTCAATGGACTGTCCACCCGAAACAGCTTTTCATCCCCAAGGGTTACTCTCCACCAGGTTCCCCAAAGAGGGAAGCCAGCCCCCTTCCCGAATTTCAGAGGCTCCACTTCTTCATCGAAAGGCATAGAAAAGCAGCAACAACAGCTGATGTCTCACTCCACCCAGAGGCAGCTCCGGTGCAGCCTCTGCGGAAAGCTCTTCCACCAGCTGGCAAACCTGCGGAGTCACATGCGGGTCCATACGGGTGAGAAACCGTATGGCTGCAGCCACTGCACCAAGCGCTTCTCCCACAGCCACCAGCTGAAGATGCATGAGAGGGTGCACACCGGAGAGAAACCGTTTCAATGTGTCTACTGTGGGAAGTGCTTCACCCAGTCTGGCCACATGAAGAAGCACCTCCTTGTCCACACTGGTGGCAGGCCACAGGACGTTGGGCTGCCCTGAGGGTAGTTTTTCTACACCACGTGACCAGACCAGGGAAAAACTGGTCTTCCCCCATAGTTCCTCTTCCACCCTAGTTGTAAGGGGAATGGCTCCACACTACTGGGGTTTTCATATGAACACTGGGTCCATGTGTTTTTAACAGTTTGCATAGATACCCCATTGAACGCTTCCTCTGTGTGTAGTGTTTTCAGTTCAGCTGGCTTGATGCTTGGTCCAGAGTGAACTGATAATGTATATTATTAAAGGTGAAGATTTTAAACATCACATTTGAGTCAGTTAGCAGACACTCTTATCCATAGCAACTTACAAGTGCAATAAGAGTTAAGTACATTGCTCAAGGCACATCAACAGATTTTTCAGCTTGGTTGGCTTCGCAATTCGAACCTGTGACTTTTCGGTTACTGACTCAAAGCTCTTCACTGCTAGGCTACCTACTGCTAGGCTACCTACTGCTAGGCTACCTACTGCTAGGCTACCTACTGCTAGGCTACCTACTGCTAGGCTACCTACTGCTAGGCTACCTACTGCTAGGCTACATCCTTATGAATTTGTTACCATCGTATTCATATCAAACAGCAGTTACGAGTTCAGGAAGCACTGGACAGGTGCCTAGGTGAGCGAGGTCTGTTGGTGGTCGAGAGCTCGTTTTTGTTTTTACTTGGATGAACAGAGCCGGAGAGGAGGAGGAAGGCGCAGGGTTCCCAGATGCCAGCACACTCCTGGGTCTGGAAAAGGACCTGGCGACCCAGCAGTTGCAAGGAGAGAGAGTGCTGACTGGAATGGTAAGCTGCCAATGTTTGTGATACAGGGTTTAATATGGTTGAATTTGTAGAGAGTTCAGTAAAGCCGTATTGATCCCCCTCTACCCTTCCCATCATATTCTGCCTAGGAAAACTATTTTCTATTTACAGTTGCAATGAGATTTTGAGTCCCAGAATTAGAATGAATAGAATTAGAACCCATTCAATTCAATCAGAATTCTCTCTGGTTTATTCCTTTCCATTCGGACTGTTTTGAGCAGGCTAGACAGGTTAGGATGTGCACCAGCATTGTAGACCCAAGCTACTCACTCACCTCTCATTTATTCCCAGAATCCCCACAGTTATCATGGTCTGGAGAAACTTCATCTCCTGGAGGTAAATACAGCTCCTGTAGATTTATCTCGCATAGAACAACCAGAAAATCACTCTCCTGCTTTCTTAATATCAGCATTTGAAACCGCTCACTTTGTTTTGGATTCTCCATACATGATTCTACTGAAAATAACGTTTAGATGACCATTCATTTAATACATATACTTATATAAGGATGATTCCTCACAAAACTAGACCACTTTTCTTTTCATGAAATGCAATCCGTAGAATGTTCCTTTGGAGGAAGGATTGTTGGGATATATTTGACATTTAACTTAAAGCATAATTGACAAGTATTTCATTAAAGTTGATATATTTGTTATGTTGTTGCCTTCGGTCTCTCTTTATGTTGTATTGTCTCTTGTCACAATGTTTTTTTCTTATATTTATGTGTTATATATATTTAACATTTTTAATCCCAGCCCACGTCCCTGCAGGAGGTCTTTTGCCTTACCGTCATTGTGAATAAGAATTTGTTCTTAACTGACCTGCCTAGTTAAATAAAATAGTGACATTTTGGCCTTACCAGGCCTCCTTTAAGAGTAAATATTTCAGTTGTAGGTGCTACAAAGCAACATTTGGTGTCATATTCAACTTTACTGCTTGCTCTGTAATATGAGTAGTATTTTGATTGCAATAACACATTTCTTACATTCTTTTTACACGCTTCAGCACTCGGCGGTCCTGTTCTGTGAGCTTGTGGGGCCTACCACTTCGCAGCCGTTGTTGCTCCTAGATGGTTTCCACTTCGCAATAACTGTACTTAAGAGTTGAGCAGGGCAGATATGTGATGAACTGACTTGTTGGAAAGGTGCCATTCTATGATGGTGCCACATTGAAAGTCACTGAGCTCTTCAGTAAGGCCATTCTTTTGCAACTGTGTCTATGGAGATTGCATGGCTGTGTGGTCAATTGTATACAAGGGTGTGGCTGAAATAGCCAAATCCAATCATTTGAAGGGGTGACCACATACCTTTTTGTGTGTATATATAGTGTATTATTTCCCATGATTATAGGCAATAGGCTATAAAGGCCTGGGGGAGTTGTGTAATTCAAATAAAACCAGAGAGGAAGAGGCGAATTTGTAAGACAAGAAGACATTGGAAGATGCAGATTACCAAAACAGAGCACGCTTCTGCCTTCTGCTTCTCTCTCGTTCACGCTGGCCTGCCTGTCTCTTCGCTAATGATGCTAGTTAGTGTGTTCAGTCTTTGGTCTGTTGCGTGTAGAATATCCTAGCCAATTCATGGCAATGATTTCTACAGTCAGTCTTCCTGGTACGAGGTAGTCTACTCTAACTTTTTGTCTCATATGAAATTATACACTGCTCAAAAAAATGAAGGGAACACTAAAATAACACATCCTAGATCTGAATGAATGAAATATTCTTATTAAATACTTTTCTCTTTACATAGTTGAATGTGCTGACAACAAAATCACACAGAAATTATCAATGGAAATCAATTTTATCAACCCATGGAGGTCTGGATTTGGAGTCACTCAAAATTAAAGTGGAAAACCACACTACAGGCTGATCCAACTTTGATGTAATGTCCTTAAAACAAGTCGAAATGAGGCTCAGTAGTGTGTGTGGCCTCCACGTGCCTGTATGACCTCCCTACAACGCCTGGGCATGCTCCTGATGAGGTGGCGGATGGTCTCCCGAGGGATCTCCTCCCAGACCTGGACTAAAGCATCCGCCAACTCCTGGACAGTCTGTGGTGCAACGTGGCGTTGGTGGATGGAGCGAGACATGATGTCCCAGATGTGCTCAATCGGATTCAGGGGAACGGGCGGGCCAGTCCATAGCATCAATGCCTTCCTCTTGCAGGAACTGCTGACACACTCCAGCCACATGAAGTCTAGCATTGTCTTGCATTAGGAGGAACCCAGGGCCAACCGCACCAACATATGGTCTCACAAGGGGTCTGAGGATCTCATCTCGGTACCTAATGGCAGTCAGGCTACCTCTGGCGAGCACATGGAGGGCTGTGCGGCCCCCCCAAAGAAATGACACCCCACACCATGACTGACCCACCGCCAAACCGGTCATGCTGGAGGATGTTGCAGGCAGCAGAACGTTCTCCACGGCATCTCTGTAAGCACAAGCCCCACCTGTGGACGTCGGGCCCTCATACCACCCTCATGGAGTCTGTTTCTGACCGTTTGAGCAGACACATGCACATTTGTGGCCTGCTGGAGGTCATTTTGCAGGGCTCTGGCAGTGCTCCTCCTGCTCCTCCTTGCACAAAGGCGGAGGTAGCGGTCCTGCTGCTGGGTTGTTGCCCTCCTAAGGCCTCCTCCACGTCTCCTGATGTACTGGCCTGTCTCCTGGTAGCGCCTCCATGCTCTGGACACTACGCTGACAGACACAGAAAACCTTCTTGCCACAGCTCGCATTGATGTGCCATCCTGGATGAGCTGCACTACCTGAGCCACTTGTGTGGGTTGTAGACTCGGTCTCATGCTACCACTAGAGTGAAAGCACCGCCAGCATTCAAAAGTGACCAAAACATCAGCCAGGAAGCATAGGAACTGAGAAGTGGTCTGTGGTCCCCACCTGCAGAACCACTCCTTTATTGGGTGTGTCTTGCTAATTGCCTATAATTTCCACCTGTTGTCTATTCCATTTGCACAACAGCATGTGAAATTTATTGTCAATCAGTGTTGCTTCCTAAGTGGACAGTTTGATTTCACAGAAGTGTGATTGACTTGGAGTTACATTGTGTTGTTTAAGCGTTCCCTTTATTTTTTTGAGCAGTGTATGTCAACAATACTTCCTCCAAAGAACCCTAATATGGATTAAATTGAGTGAAAATCCCCCTAATAATAATTTTGTGAGGAATCGCCCATAAATGTTTGACATGTAGCCTACCTAGTGACTACCTATCCTCTTTTTATATATTTATATTTAAAACACAACTGCTTTAGGGACCAATGACAAACACTTAATCGATATAGGCAACTAAAACACTGAAAGCATTGAATTGATTCACTTGCTTGCAGCTTCTGGAGTCACTGGTGTGGATCCTCCGGAATGTGTTGCGTGTGGATGGGAAGACAGGCTACTGGAACCTGTCTCT
>NW_024608441.1:0-37500 GCF_018296145.1 Oncorhynchus tshawytscha
CCGGGATAAATGACTCAGCTGAGCTCAATGAAGCCAAACATGTGCGTCCAGGCTTAATTGGTTGCACAAAGACCAAGCCAGGATGAGCAGACACGGATTCATTAAGCCAGGTGAAACCAATCCTGGATAGGTGCGCGCTCACGGCTCACAAATAGACCCCGCCACAGATCACAGATTAACTGATTTACCATGGCAACTAGAGCCGCGTACTTTTCCCCGTCGGAAGCACAAATCCTCATGGAGGCATACGAGGAGGTAAAAGATATAATTAAGAAGAAAGGCAACACCGCCACAGTGATAAAGCAAAGAGAAAAAGCGTGGCAAAGTATTGCAGACCGCCTGAATGCGTAAGTAGTGCACAATTACACACTCACCGCTCCGCTGAAACATCACAATTACAATTCAAATATTTAATTCACATCTCCAAAAATGCAGTTGTACTGTAATTATGAAACGGTTAAATTTTTTGACATGGCAGCAGGTCAAAATCAAATACAAGAACATTCTGCAGAATGGTATGGTCCCTGACTAATATTTAACAAAGCACAAGCATATATTGTACCCAGAAGGTGCCTGCTCACACATTGTCTGTACTGTTTTAGCAGTGAAAAAGAATACCCACAGACAAGGCACGGGTGGTGGGTCACCAAAGGCTGACCTTACCCCAGCAGAGGACATGGCCTTGGAGCTAAATAAAGGCAGGCCCGTCTTAGAGGGGATCCCTGGGGGAAAGAGACGAGCATAGGTTCCTCCCAAGATGCCACCCGCTTCATTCAAGGTATGTCCTTCCATCTCTACATGGGATACAACCACATTCATATTGAATCAATTTGGACTGTCTGACTTTGGTTTACCTATTGCCTTGCAGTGTCTGGCAGCACTGTGTTCCTGTTAGAGCCACCAGCACAAGCACCAGACGATGCTGATCCAGTGAGTACTCCATCAAAGGCATACTGTAGGCCTGGCATGTCTTGTCTACTAGCTTCAATATGAATCCGATTAAATGTGATAGGGTGAAGGCCCCAGTGCAGCAGCAACAGCACATGATGGAGACGATGATGAGGAGGAGACCATCTCTCTGGATTCCAGAAGGCATGAGGTATCATGTTAAGACTGTGAAAGTACTATTTACTCTACAATGGTGAGGAGTCCTCATCAAAATCTAATTTCTTTTACAGGACCCAGATGCTATACAGTGGGAAAACCAGCCTGGCAACATAGTGCGTATTAATAAAAGGACACCACATCCTGCCAAATTCCAGCTGCGCTAATTGTATTGTGTTCACAGAGCTCACAAGCTATCAGAAAGTTGTATGGCAACCACCTCCGGCGCCAAATAGAACTGGCAGACATAGACATTCAGTACAAGAAGAAAAAGATGGAAAATCTTGCACTGGAGTTCGAAATAAAAAAGAGGACAATTAGGAAACTGGACCTTGAAATAAAAAAACTTGAGAGGGAGGTGAGATATGCCTTCAATGTACACTGTATGCTAACTGTAACACAAATGTATTAATCATTATTTTTCTTTCCTCCCCCAGCTCCAAGAAGATGACACAGCTCAAAATAAAAATTAGGTATATTCTCGTAAAGTCAAGTGAGCCATGACATATGAGCTCTTATTGTGAGCACACAGGACGGTGGCATCTTTCTAAGGTTTTTTTTATTTTCCCAGCAATCAGTACAACCAAGTCATCGTTATAAGGCATCGCCCTCTTTTGCCCACCCCCAGCACCAGGTGTGGCCACTAGCCTATATGAAGGCCCAAAATTGTGTGTTCCTTTCTGCTCTGACAATGGCATGCCCATTCGTGCGAGATGTGGTGGATGAAGAAGCACTTGTGCTGAGGAGAGCCTTCAGGCGAGAAAGGGTCTTCAGGGACCGGTTGGACCCACTGGCCTTCCCTGATGACCATCTATATGAAAGATACAGGTTTTCTGCAGATGGCATCAGGTATCTATGCAGACTACTGGGTCCCAGGATTAAGCACCGCACTGCACGGAGCCATGCACTGAGTGTGGAGCAAATGGTTTGTGTGGCCTTGCGCTTTTTTGCTAGTGGAGCCTTCCTGTACTCAGTGGGGGATGCAGAACAGCTGAACAAGGCCACAATTTGCCGCACAATAAGGAGTGTGTGTCTGGCTATCAAAGCATTAGCAGATGTCTTCATCTCCTTCCCTGGCCACAGAAGACTCTGTGACATCAAAGAGGAGTTCTATAGGATTGCAGGTAAGAGGATCTACAAATTACAGGACAACTGTTAACACATAGTAGGATACTCATTACTTTGTGTGACAGGTTTCCCCAATGTCATTGGTGCAGTGGACTGCACACACATAAGGATAAAAGCCCCTCAGGTGCCCATGAGGCCGATTTTGTGAATAGGAAATCCTTTCACAGCATTAATGTTCAGGTGAACATAACTTTTTGATATTGTCCATTGACGAACACTCTGCATTGCCAGTGATGTGCATTGATTGGTGTAATATTCCTCATCTTATGATTTCAGATGGTCTGCAATGCTGACTGTGTGATCAGCAATGTTGTGGCAAAATGGCCTGGCTCAGTCCATGACTCCAGAATCTTTCGGGCCTCTGAAATCTATCAGTGCCTATCACAAGGTAAGCCACACAACCCCTATTTATAACCATCATGGCTGTGTCAAGAATATCACTGTGTTTATGAGGTAGTAATGATGAGATTTTGTGTTGACAGGTGAATTCTCTGGTGTGTTGCTGGGAGACGGGGTATGGCTGCCAGCCTTTTCTCCTGACACCTTTCACAGACCCCCAGGAAGCACAGCAGGCCTACAACCATGCCCATGCCAGGACCAGGGCCAGAGTTGAAATGACCTTTGGCCTCCTGAAGGCACGCTTTCACTGCCTTCACAAATTAAGGGTCAGCCCTGTTAGGGCATGTGATATTACTGTGGCTTGTGCTGTCCTCCACAATGTGGCCTGCCTGAGGAAGGAGAGGGCCCCCAGAGTGCCACCAGCCATGGACTGGGACAATCCGGCAATCTTCCCTGATGACGACAGTGGTCGGCTGCTGAGGGAACAATATGTGTTGAATTATTTTAGTTAGTATGTGTGCTTTCAATTTTGGTTAAATATGTCCTGCGGTGGCAGAGGAATTTGGGTTTTTTTTGGGTTCGTTTTTTGACGAATTTGGCCTCTGATGTTTGTGCGGTATACTGTGTGTAATACAAGGCTGCAGGGAGGCTACTGCATCCATTCATTTGTCTGTTCAGTTGATGTGTATGGATTTGTCCTGCATTTATTTTAGTGTGCAGACATGCAGGGTGTGTTATATACAGACCTTTGAATGTGTATGTATCATTTTGTATAATATGCTTGGATTCTGTGCTTTCCATCTTGTAGAGTCACTGTGACTTCAGTTTCGAAAGGAGCTGATGGTTTACCTGCTTTGTTTTGTCCTTATTCAATAAAGGAACATAATGTTACACATTGTGTTTTTATATTCATATGGAATGTGTATTTGTTTATATGACAGAGTACTAGGGCCACACTGAAGAAAAAGGATAAAGTCATAAATTTATGAGGCTGGTTCTTTCTGCAGAAAAGCTACATATTGTTTTTACAGTTTTGATACTTATGACAATGTGATACTTAATATTCTGGCACATCAGCATGTCTTTGTTTATGAAACCATACTGAAGTACAATTTCACGAAATGCCCCACATCTGTCATTTTAACAACTGTCCTCCTTTAAAACAACTGGTTACAATATTATGACTTGTGTTTTTTTCCCCTCTGTGGCCCTAATATTCTATCATTTTATATATAGCCTTATAGTCTATGGGAAACTGTAAATTATCTAATGATAGCAACATCATCTAAAAATCATTTTTTATCCAAAATCATTGAAATTAATGATCACAAACGTTTAAATAATAACAGTGGGTCTAGTTATATGTGATAACAATGTATAGTGAGCAGTGAAATAACTATTGGTTTCCATTTGTGGTGACTGCTGACTGACATTAGGGATGAGATTAAATAGATCCTGGAATTTAGCCTGGTCTGGAGCAGGCTAGCTCCACAGAATAAATCTCCATGGTAATTTATACCATAACATATCCTCCTGCCCCCTATCCATCTTTAGTGCAACCGGATTACGGATCAATTGAGCCAGGATCACCAAGATATCCTGGCTTAATCCCTTATCCTAGTTTTGTGCAACAGGCCCAGGGGGCATGTGCCCCCTCAGATTAAAATAAATAAATAATAATAATAATAAAATAATAATAATAATAATAATAATAATAATAAAATAATAATCATAATAATAATAATAAAATAATAATAATAATAATAATAATAATAATAATAATAATAATAAAATAATAATAATAATAATAATAATAATAATAATAATAATAAAATAATAATAATAAAATAATAATAATAATAATAATAATAATAATAATAATAATAATAATAATAATAATAAAAATAATAATAGTAATAATAAAATAATAATAATAATAACAATAATAATAATAATAATAATAATAACATAATAATAATAATAATAATAATAATAATAATAATAATAATAATAATAATAATAATAATAATAAAATAATAATAATAATAATAATAATAATAATAATTAATAATAAATAATAATAATAATAATAATAATAAAATAATAATTTTAATAAAATAATAATAATAATAATAATAAAATAATAATAATAATAATAAAATAATAATTATATCTTTTTGGAAGGTCAACATTAATTAATTAAAACACTTGGTTTTTATCATAATTATTTACTAAAACATATCGTGTCAGCGATGTATTTTGATCTGAGCATGTGGCCGTACTGGTGGTACGAACTCCCTCTTAGCATAATGGTTGATGTCCTCTGAGCAACTGTACTGGTGGTACGAGCCTCCCTCTGAGCATGTGGCTGGGAGTATGAGCCTCCTCTGAGCATGTGGCCGTACTGGTGGTCAGCCTCTCTAGCATGTGGTTCAAAAGGCCTCCTCTGAGCATGTCAGAGCCTCCCTCTGAGCATGTGGCTGTACTGGTAGCGAGCCTCCCTCTGAGCATGTGGGTTTGGTCAGCCTCCCTCTGAGCATGTGGCCGTACTGGTGGTACGAGCCTCCCTCTGAGCATGTGGCCGTACTGGTAAACAGCCTCCCTCTGAGCATGTGGCTGTACTGGGCGTACGAGCCTCCCTCTGAGCATGTACTGGTTACGAGCCTCCCTCTGAGCATGTGGCTGTACTGGTGGTACGAGCCTCCTCTGAGCATGTGGCCGTACTGGTGGTACGAGCCTCCTCTGAGCATGTGGCCGTACTGGTAGTACGAGCCTCCCTCTGAGCATGTGGCTGTACTGGTAGTACGAGCCTCCTCTGAGCATGTGGCCGTACTGGTGGTACGAGCCTCCCTCTGACGCTCGACTGAAGGTAGACATCTTAGAAATAGTTTTCACACACGAACTGTACACGTCCGAACTCAGAATCAAAAGATTTAGCTAAAAAAACAACATGGTCACTGTGGTAGAAATGTTTATTTTTCTGAATGATCGGTTTTCCACATTTATGAAAAGTCTCATCAGGTAGTCTGGTTTCAGATGTGTCCATGTAAACAGGATCAGGTAGCCTGGTTTCAGATGTGTCCATGTAAACAGGACCTGGGACACCAGGTGGGTGATTCCCCTCTAATCAGGGACTGATTTAGACCTGGGACACCAGGTGGGTGATTCCCCTCTAATCAGGGACTGATTTAGACCTGGGACACCAGGTGGGTGATTCCCTCTAATCAGGGACTGATTTAGACCTGGGACACCAGGAGGGTGATTCCCCTCTAATCAGGGACTGATTTAGACCTGGGACACCAGGTAGGTGATTCCCCTCTAATCAGGGACTGATTTAGACCTGGGACACCAGGTAGGTGATTCCCTCTAATCAGGGACTGATTTAGACCTGGGACACCAGGTGGGTGATTCCCCCTCTAATCAGGGACTGATTTAGACCTGGGACACCAGGTGGGTGTAATTCATTATCAGGTAGAACAGAAAACCAGCAGGCTCCGGACTTGGTAGGGTAAGAGTTGAATACCCCTGTGTGTGTAGACAGTATCATCAGAAAGAGGTTCCCAATCTCTCAAACTCATAACAATAACTGAGCAAAAATATAAACGCAACATGCAACAATTTCAACAATATTCATGAGTTACAGTTCATATAAGGTGTAGCTCCCTTCAGTAACCACGAGCACAACCGTTCCTTGATTTTAACTGGCGGCTTTATTCTGTAGTTTTAGTCAGAATTATCACCTTCCGTGAGAACTATAAAGGAAATGAAAAATACAGTTAAGCACACTCTTACAACCTTATCTTACGAGTGACTTATTAGCTTGGTATAACTCTGAAGTGCTTACATACCTAACAGTTTAACCGGCGTTATAACGGGTTCAGATTAAACACATGAATAAAGGAAAAAATACCTCATTGGCTGCTTATTACAGAAGGGAGGAAATCAAACTTCACACTTATTATTCCTGGCATGAATTCACACTTCATCCTAACATACACTCTTCAACCTTTATGAACTACACCCGATGACATGAAAACTTAGCTAACGCAGCGCAGGATTGCCTTCCCTCCAAAAGTGTGTTGCTACAATAAGGATCCCCGTTACAACAGTATTAGCTACGTAGTTCCGATTGTATTATAATTTCCCCGCACAGCGGATACGTAAACAATTCAAACAAAAGACAACGACCTAACCTGTAAGTCTAACTGTCAGTTACATAAGGAAATCAGTCATTTTAAATTAATTCATTAGGCTCCAATCTATGGATTTCACATGACAGAGCAAGTGCTTTATCACAGACAGAAATCAGTTTCCTCAGTTTCATCAGCTGTCCGGGTGGCTGGTTTCGGAAGATCCCACAGGTTAAGAAGCCGGATGTGGAGGTCCTGGACTGGCCTGGTTTACGTGGTCTGTGGTAGTGAAGCCGGATGTGGAGGTCCTGGACTGGCTAGGTTATACGTGATCTACTGTGGAGAGACCGGTTGGACGATGTTTTTAGAGAATTTGGCAGAATGTTGGATACGGCTTATGGTAGAGAAATGAACATTCCATTTTCTGGAAACAGCCCTGGTGGACATTACTGCAGTCAGCATGCCAAATGTGGCATTGTGTTGTTGTGACAAAACTGCACATTGTAGAGTGGCCTTGAATTGTCCCCAGCACAAGGTGCACCTGTGTAACGATCATGCTGTTTAAACAGCTTGTTGATATGCCACACCTGTCAGGTGGATGGATTATCTTGGCAAAGGAGAAATGCTCACTAACAGGGATGTTAAAGACATCTGTGCACATTTTCTTTAAGAGAAATAAGCTTTTTAACGTCTGGAACATTTCTGGGACTTTCATTTCAGTTCATGAAACATTCATAAAATCAACAATGATAATGTAATCATTCATTAGATTAGCAGTGATAATGCATTATATTAGCAGTAATAATGTAATCATTCATTAGATTAGCAGTAATAATGCATTAGATTAGCAGTGATAATGTAATCATTCATTAGATTAGCAGTAATAATGTAATCATTCATTAGATTAGCAGTGATAATGTAATCATTCATTAGATTAGCAGTAATAATGTAATCATTCATTAGATTAGCAGTAATAATGTAACCATTCATTAGATTAGCAGTAATAATGTAATCATTCATTAGATTAGCAGCAATAATGTAATCATTCATTAGATTAGCAGTGATAATGTAATCATTCATTATACTAGCGGTGATAATGTAATCATTCATTAGATTAGCAGTAATAATGTAATCATTCATTAGATTAGCAGTAATAATGTAATCATTCATTAGATTAGCAGTAATAATGTAATCATTCATTAGATTAGCAGTAATAATGTGATCATTCATTATATTAGCAGTGATAATGTGATAATTCATTAGATTAGCAGTGATAATGTAATCATTCATTAGATTAGCAGTAATAATGCATTATATAAGCAGTAATAATGTAATCATTCATTAGATTAGCAGTAATAATGTAATCATTCATTAGATTAGCAGTAATAATGTAATAATTCATTAGATTAGCAGTAATAATGTAATCATTCATTAGATTAGCAGTGATAATGTAATCATTCATTAGATTAGCAGTAATAATGTAATCATTCATTAGATTAGCAGTAATAATGTAATCATTCATTAGATTAGCAGTAATAATGTAATCATTCATTAGATTAGCAGTAATAATGTAATCATTCATTAGATTAGCAGTAATAATGTAATCATTCATTAGATTAGCAGTGATAATGTAATCATTCATTAGATTAGCAGTAATAATGTAATCATTCATTAGATTAGCAGTAATAATGTAATCATTCATTAGATTAGCAGTAATAATGTAATCATTCATTAGATTAGCTGTAATTATACAGTAATAATAGTAATCATTCATTAGATTAACAACAATAATATAATATATAATTATCAAATCAAATCAAATAATCATTCATAGCAGATGTTAGATTAGCATTATAATGTAATAACGAGCATTACTAACAATTAATGTACATAATAATGAATAATCATATTATGATATCGCAGTAATAATGTAATATATGATCATTAGATTAGTGATAATTATTACAATAATGCATACAATAGTAATGTAATTGAGATGAACATTAGATTAAGTAACATTATATAATAGCATTGTATATAATATATAATATAATAATAATGATTTAGATTAGCATTATTCAGGTAATAATGCATTATATTAGCAGTAATAATGTAATAATGCATTATATTAGCAGTAATAATGTAATTATGCATTAGATTAACAACAATAATGTAATTATGCATTAGATTAACAACAATAATATAATAATTATTTAGATTAGCATCAGGTGATAATGCATTATATTAACATTAATAATGTAATAATGCATTATATTAACATTAATAATGTAATAATGCATTATATTAACATGAATCAAATCGCATTTATTTATAAATTTATCAGCTGATGTCTCAAAGTGCTGTACAGAAACCCAGCCTAAAACCCCCAAACAGACCATTGTACATCAGTTGGTGGATCACACACACAAGCGGTTATAAATAGTGTCTTCACCTCATTACCATAACCCCGCCTCCAGAAGTGGTTATAAATAGTGTCTTCACCTCATTACCATAACCCCGCTCCAGCAGTGGTTATAAATAGTGTCTTCACGTCATTACCATAACCCCGCCTCCAGAAGTGGTTATAAATAGTGTCTTCACGTCATTACCATAACCCCGCCTCCAGAAGTGGTTATAAATAGCGTCATCACCTCATTACCATAACCCCGCTCCAGCAGTGGTTATAAATAGTGTCTTCACCTCATTACCATAACCCCGCCTCCAGAAGTGGTTATAAATAGTGTCTTCACCTCATTACCATAACCCCGCCTCCAGAAGTGGTTATAAATAGTGTCTTCACGTCATTACCATAACCCCGCCTCCAGAAGTGGTTCTAAATAGTGTCTTCACCTCATTACCATAACTCCGCCTTCAGAAGTGGTTATAAATAGTGTCTTCACGTCATTACCATAACTCCGCCTCCAGAAGTGGTTATAAATAGTGTCTTCATGTCATTACCATAACCCCGCCTTCAGAAGTGGTTATAAATAGTGTCTTCACGTCATTACCATAACCCCGCCTTCAGAATTGGTTATAAATAGTGTCTTCGCCTCATTACCATAACTCCGCCTCCAGAAGTGGTTATAAATAGTGTCTTCACGTCATTACCATAACCCCGCCTTCAGAAGTGGTTATAAATGGTGTCTTCACGTCATTACCATAACCCCGCCTCCAGAAGTGGTTATAGTGTCTTCACCCCATTACCATAACCCCGCCTCCAGAAGTGGTTATAGTGTTTTCACCTCATTACCATAACCCCGCCTTCAGAAGTGGTTATAAATAGTGTCTTCACGTCATTACCATAACCCCGCCTCCAGAAGTGGTTATAGTGTCTTCACCCATTACCATAACCCCGCTCCAGAAGTGGTTATAGTGTTTTCACCTCATTACCATAACCCCGCCTCCAGAAGTGGTTATAGTGTTTTCACCTCATTACCATAACCTCGCTCCAGACTTTCTGTTTTCCATGTTTATTTTTATCTCTAGTTTCATCCAAAGTTTCCTCAGCACCCACTTATCCTCCATCCTCCAGCCTCTATCCTCCATTCTCTATACTCCATCCTCCAACCTCTATCCTCTATACTCCATCCTCCAGCCTCCTTCCTCTGTCCTCCATCCTCTATCCTCCATTCTACATCCTCCATCCTCCAGCCTCCATCCTCCATTCTCTATCCTCCATCCTCCAACCTCTATCCTCTGTCCTCTATCCTCCATCCTCCAGCCTCCATCCTCCATCCTCTATCCTGCATCCTCTATCCTCCATTCTACAGCCTCCATCCTCCATCCTCTATCCTCCAGCCTCCATCCTCCATTCTCTATCCTCCAGCCTCCAGCCTCTATCCTCTGTCCTCTATCCTCCATCCTCCATCCTCCAGCCTCTGTCCTCCGTCCTCTATCCTCTATCCTCCAGCCTCCATCCTCCAGCCTCTATCCTCTATCCTCTATCCTCTATCCTCCATCCTCCATCCTCCGTCCTCTGTCCTCTATCCTCTATCCTCCATCCTCCATCCATCCTCCATCCTCCAGCCTCTGTCCTCCATCCTCCATCCTCCAGCCTCTGTCCTCTATCCTCCATCCTCCAGCCTCCAGCCTCTCTCTATCCTCCTCCATCCTATCCTCCAGCCTCTGTCCTCCGTCCTCTGTCCTATCCTCCATCCTCCAGCCTCCAGCCTCAATCCTCTATCCTCCAGCCTCTGTCCTCCATCCTCTATCCTCCAGCCTCTGTCCTCCATCCTCTGTCCTCTATCCTCCATCCTCCGTCCTCCGTCGTCTATCCTCCGTCCTCTGTCCTCTATCCTCCATCCTCCATCCTCCAGCCTCCAGCCTCAATACTCTATCCTCCAGCCTCTGTCCTCCATCTTCTATCCTCCAGCCTCTGTCCTCCGTCCTCTGTCCTCTATCCTCCATCCTCCAGCCTCCAACCTCAATACTCTATCCTCCAGCCTCTGTCCTCCATCCTCTATCCTCCAGCCTCTGTCCTCCATCCTCTGTCCTCTATCCTCCATCCTCCGTCCTCCGTCGTCTATCCTCCGTCCTCTGTCCTCTATCCTCCATCCTCCGTCCTCCATCCTCCGTCCTCCATCCTCCGGCCTCCGTCCTCCATCCTCCGGCCTCCGTCCTCTGTCCTCCATCCTTTATCCTCCATCCTCCTCTTCTACCATGGTCGGTGCTGAGTGGATTCTGGTGTAACAAGCCTGGTGAGGTCTGTGTGATTGGCTTTACTATCCGTGTGGGTCCCAGAAGTCCTCACAAGGATAGTAAAACAAGGAACATTCAGACAATTCAAATCAAATCAAATCAAATTTTATTTGTCACATACACATGGTTAGCAGATGTTAATGCGAGTGTAGCGAAATGCTTGTGCTTCTAGTTCCGACAATGCAGTAATAATCGGTTGTGGGCGGAGCAGTTGCCATACCAGGCGGTGATACAGCCCGCCAGGATGCTCTCGATTGTGCACCTGTAGAAGTTTGTGAGTGCTTTTGGTGACAAGCCGAATTTCTTCAGCCTCCTGAGGTTGAAGAGGCGCTGCTGCGCCTTCCTCACGATGCTGTCTGTGTGAGTGGACCAATTCAGTTTGTCTGTGATGTGTATGCCGAGGAACTTAAAACTTGCTACCCTCTCCACTACTGTTCCATCGATGTGGATAGGGGGTGTTCCCTCTGCTGTTTCCTGAAGTCCACAATCATCTCCTTAGTTTTGTTGACGTTGAGTGTGAGGTTATTTTCCTGACACCACACTCCGAGGGCCCTCACCTCCTCCCTGTAGGCCGTCTCGTCGTTGTTGGTAATCAAGCCTACCACTGTTGTGTCGTCCGCAAACTTGATGATTGAGTTGGAGGCGTGCGGGGCCACGCAGTCGTGGGTGAACAGGGAGTACAGGAGAGGGCTCAGAACGCACCCTTGTGGGGCCCCAGTGTTGAGGATCAGCGGGGTGGAGATGTTGTTGCCTACCCTCACCACCTGGGGGCGGCCCGTCAGGAAGTCCAGTACCCAGTTGCACAGGGCGGGGTCGAGACCCAGGGTCTCGAGCTTGATGACGAGCTTGGAGGGTACTATGGTGTTGAATGCCGAGCTGTAGTCGATGAACAGCATTCTCACATAGGTATTCCGATTGTCCAGATGGGTTAGGGCAGTGTGCAGTGTGGTTGAGATTGCATCGTCTGTGGACCTATTTGGGCGGTAAGCAAATTGGAGTGGGTCTAGGGTGTCAGGTAGGGTGGAGGTGATATGGTCGTTGACTAGTCTCTCAAAGCACTTCATGATGACGGAAGTGAGTGCTACGGGGCGGTAGTCGTTTAGCTCAGTTACCTTAGCTTTCTTGGGAACAGGAACAATGGTGGCCCTCTTGAAGCATGTGGGAACAGCAGACTGGTATAGGGATTGATTGAATATGTCCGTGAACACACCGGCCAGCTGGTCTGCGCATGCTCTGAGGGCACGGCTGGGGATGCCGTCTGGGCCTGCAGCCTTGCAAGGGTTAACACGTTTAAATTGTTTTACTCACCTCGGCTGCAGTGAAGGAGAGACCGCATGTTTTCATTGCAGGCCGTGTCAGTGGCACTGTGTTGTCCTCAAAGCGGGCAAAAAAGTTATTTAGTCTGCCTGGGAGCAAGACATCCTGGTCCGTGACTGGGCTGGGTTTCTTCTTGTAGTCCGTGATTGACAGTAGACCCTGCCACATGCCTCTTGTGTCTGAGCCGTTGAATTGAGATTCTACTTTGTCTCTGTACTGACGCTTAGCTTGTTTGATAGCCTTGCGGAGGGAATAGCTGCACTGTTTGTATTCAGTCATGTTACCAGACACCTTGCCCTGATTAAAAGCAGTGGTTCGCGCCTTCAGTTTCATGCGAATGCTGCCATCAATCCACGGTTTCTGGTTGCGCAATCGATGTGCTGATACAATTTAGGGAGTCTTGTTTTCAGAGGACATTTCACCGGTCCCCACAAGGAAAAGGGCTATTTTAGGGTTAGGGTTAGGGTTAGGGAAAATAGGGAAATAGGGAAAATAGGATTTTGAATGAGAATCAATGTTTTGGTCCCCACAAGGATAGTAAATCAAACATGTGTGTGACGGAGTGTGTGATCTCTAGTTCAATCCTCTGTGTGACTTTGGGGAGGGAATCCTCTGTGTGACTTTGGGGAGGGAATCCTCTGTGTGACTTTGGGGAAGGAATCCTCTGTGTGACTTTGGGGAGGGAATCCTCTGTGTGACTTTGGGGAGGGAATCCTCTGTGTGACTTTGGGGAAGGAATCCTCTGTGTGACTTTGGGGAAGCAATCCTCTGTGTGACTTTGGGGAGGGAATCCTCTGTGTGACTTTGGGGAAGGAATCCTCTGTGTGACTTTGGGGAAGCAATCCTCTGTGTGACTTTGGGGAGGAATCCTCTGTGTGACTTTGGGGAGGGAATCCTCTGTGTGACTTTGGGAAGGAATCCTCTGTGTGACTTTGGGGAGGGAATCCTCTGTGTGACTTGGGGAAGGAATCCTCTGTGTGACTTTGGGGAAGGAATCCTCTGTGTGACTTTGGGGAGGGAATCCTCTGTGTGACTTTGGGGAGGGAATCCTCTGTGTGACTTTGGGGAAGGAATCCTCTGTGTGACTTTGGGGAGGGAATCCTCTGTGTGACTTTGGGGAAGGAATCCTCTGTGTGACTTTGGGGAAGGAATCCTCTGTGTGACTTTGGGGAAGCAATCCTCTGTGTGACTTTGGGGAGGGAATCCTCTGTGTGACTTTGGGGAAGGAATCCTCTGTGTGACTTTGGGGAAGCAATCCTCTGTGTGACTTTGGGGAGGGAATCCTCTGTGTGACTTTGGGGAGGGAATCCTCTGTGTGACTTTGGGGAAGGAATCCTCTGTGTGACTTTGGGGAGGGAATCCTCTGTGTGACTTAGGGGAAGGAATCCTCTGTGTGACTTTGGGGAGGAATCCTCTGTGTGACTTTGGGGAGGGATGGGCATGGAGCAGTCAGCCAGGCAGTCAGTCAGGCAGACAGGAAGTCAGGCAGGCAGGCAGGGAGCAGTCAGACAAGGCAGTCAGGCGGTCAGACAGGCAGGCAGGGATCAGTCAGACAAGCAGACAGGAAGTCAGGCAGGCAGGGAGCAGTCAGTCAGGAAGTCAGGCAGGCAGGGAGCAGTCAGCCAGGCAGTCAGTCAGGCAGACAGGAAGTCAGGCAGGCAGGGAGGAGCAGTCAGACAAGGCAGTCAGGCAGTCAGACAGGCAGGCAGCATGCAGCCTTCTTAACCTTCAACACCATCTCACCCTGTTCCCTCTCTTCGTATATCAACCGAGCCTTGTTTCATTAATGAGGAACAGCTTTTGGGGGCGTTGAGTTGAGCCCACCGACGGCAACAAACTGAGTCACCAAACTCACAGTCAGGCTTTATCAGATTAGCATTATCACTGCTCTGTATACCACCAGACCAATCTAATGCATTGTTACTGCTAATCTGATGCATTATTACTGCTAATCTGATGCATTATTACAGCTAATCTAATGCATTATTACTGCTAATATGATGCATTATTACTGCTAATCTGATGCATTATTACTGCTAATCTGATGCATTATTACAGCTAATCTAATGCATTATTACTGCTAATCTGATGCATTATTACTGCTAATCTGATGCATTATTACCGTCAATCTAATGCATTATTACTGCTAATCTAATGCATTGTTACTACTAATCTGATGCATTATTACAGCTAATATATTGCATTATTACTGCTAATCTGATGCATTATTACTGTTAATCTGATGCATTATTACTGTCAATCTAATGCATTATTACTGCTAATCTAATGCATTGTTACTGCTAATCTGATGCATTATTACAGCTAATATATTGCATTATTACTGCTAATCTGATGCATTATTACTGTTAATCTGATGCATTATTACTGTCAATCTAATGCATTATTACTGCTAATCTAATGCATTGTTACTGCTAATCTGATGCATTATTACAGCTAATATATTGCATTATTACTGCTAATCTGATGCATTATTACAGCTAATCTAATGCATTATTACTGCTAATCTGATGCATTATTACTGCAAATCTAATGCATTATTACTGCTAATCTGAGGCATTATTACTGCTAATCTAATGCATTATTACTGCTAATATAATGCATTATTACTGCTAATCTAATGCATTATTACTGCTAATCTAATGCATTATTACTGTTAATCAGTACTGTACTGTATACCACCAGACCATTATCTACCATACAGACAGTACTGTACTGTATACCACCAGACCATTATCTACCATACAGACAGTACTGTACTGTATACCACCAGACCATTATCTACCATACAGACAGTTCTCTCTCTCTCTCTCTCTCTCTCTCTCTCTCTCTCTCCCCCTCTCTCGCTCTCTCGCTTTCTCTCTCTCTCTCTTCCCCCCTCTCTCTCTCTGGAGGCTTTTTACACAGAGACACACAGAGACAGAGACACACAGAGATAGAGACACACAGAGACACATAGAGACAGACATAGACACACAGAGACAGAGACACACAGAGACAGAGACACACAGAGACAGAGACACACAGAGACAGACATAGACACACAGAGACAGACATAGACACACAGAGACAGACATAGACACACAGAGACAGACAGAGACACACAGAGACAGACATAGACACACAGAGACAGACAGAGACACACACAGAGACAGAGACACACAGAGACAGAGACACACAGAGACAGACATAGACACACAGAGACAGAGACACACAGAGACAGACATAGACACACAGAGACAGACAGAGACACACAGAGACAGAGACACACAGAGACAGAGACACACAGAGACAGAGACACACAGAGACACATAGAGACAGACATAGACACACAGAGACAGAGACACACAGAGACAGAGACACACAGAGGAAGAGACACACAGAGAGAGATAGAGACAGAGACACACAGAGACATAGACACACAGAGACACATATAGACAGACATAGACACACAGAGACACACATAGACACACAGAGACACACATGACACACAGAGACAGAGACACACCGAGACACACCGAGACACACAGAGACAGAGACACACAGAGACACACAGAGACACACCGAGACACACAGAGATACACAGAGATACACAGA
The DNA here is from genome assembly GCF_018296145.1 of Oncorhynchus tshawytscha. Lineage (NCBI taxonomy): Eukaryota > Metazoa > Chordata > Actinopteri > Salmoniformes > Salmonidae > Oncorhynchus > Oncorhynchus tshawytscha. The sequence goes on from NW_024608441.1 coordinate 16,332, forward strand.
GATACACAGAGATTATGAAGTTGCTAGCCAAATAGAGCTCGTCAGCTCTAAAACCAGGAAATGAGTTACCTCTGGTTCGTTCGGCCATTCAGTAGTGCCTCTGTAGACTGGACTAATGTTCTAGTTAAGACAGAGCTCTCTGTTCTGCACGGCGGCCATCTTAGCCATCTGGCTGGTCCGCTAGCTAGTCATGTGGATAAAAAACACTGAGTCACTGTCATATGGACTGAGAGGAGAGATGACAAGAACATCACACCTTTTCCTTTCTCTCCTAATAATGCCCCTCTCATTTCTCCTCTTTTTCCTCCACCTCCACCTCCTCCTCCTCCTCCTCCTCCACCTCCATCTCCTAATCCTCCTCCACCACCTCCTCCTCCTCCTCTTCCACCTCCTCCTCCTCCACCTCCTCTTCTTCCACCTCCTCTTCTTCCTCCTCCACCTCCTCCTCCTCCTCCACCTCCTCCTCCTTCATGTCCTTCTCTGACAAACTGACTGACTGGCTGACTGACTGACGGACTGGCTAACTGGCTGGCTGACTGACTGGCTAACTGACTGGCTGACTGACTGGCTAACTGGCTGGCTGGCTGGCTGACTGGCTGACTGGCTGACAGACTGGCTGACTGGCTAACTGGCTGACTGACTGACTGACTGGCTGACTGACTGGCTAACTATTTAACTGGCTGACTGACTGAGTGACTGACTGACTGACTGGCCGGGTGACTGACTGGCTGACTGACTGGCTAACTGACTGACCGGCTGACTGACAAACTGATTGACTGTCTGACTGACTGACTGGTTGACTGACTGACTGACGGACTGGCTAACTGACTGGCTGACTGGCTAACTGGCTGGCTGACTGACTGGCTAACTGACTGGCTTACTGGCTAACTGGCTGGCTGGCTGGCTGACTGGCTGACTGGCTGACAGACTGGCTGACTGGCTAACTGGCTGACTGACTGGCTGACTGACTAGCTAACTGTTTAACTGGCTGACTGACTGAGTGACTGACTGACTGACTGGCCGGGTGACTGACTGGCTGACTGGCTAACTGACTGGCTGGCTGACTGGCTGACTGACTGACTGACTGACTGACTGACTGACTGGCTGGCTGGCTGGCTGACTGGCTGGCTGGCTGACTGACTCACTGGCTGGCTGGCTGACTGGCTGATTGGCTGACTGACTGACTGACTGGCCGGGTGACTGGCTGACTGACTGGCTAACTGACTGACTGGCTGACTGACAAACTGATTGACTGTCTGACTGACTGACTGGCTGACTGACTGACGGACTGGCTAACTGGCTGACTGACTGGCTAACTGGCTGGCTGACTGGCTAACTGACTGGCTGACTGACTGGCTAACTGGCTGGCTGACTGACTGGCTAGCTGACTGGCTGGCTGGATGACTGGCTGACTGGCTAACTGGCTGACTGACTGACTGACTGGCTGACTGACTGGCTAACTGTTTAACTGGCTGACTGACTGAGTGACTGACTGACTGACTGGCCGGGTGACTGACTGGCTGACTGGCTAACTGACTGACTGGCTGACTGACTGGCTGACTGGCTGGCTGACTGGCTGACTGGCTGGCTGACTGGCTGGCTGACTGGCTAACTGGCTGGCTGACTGGCTGGCTGACTGGCTGACTGGCTGGCTAACTGGCTGACTGACTGACTGGCTGGCTGACTGACTGACTGGCTGGCTGACTGGCTGGCTGACTGGCTGACTGGCTAACTGGCTGGCTGACTGGCTGACTGACTGGCTGACTGGCCAACTGGCTGACTGACTGACTGGCTGGCTGACTGACTGACTGACTGACTGGCTGGCTGACTGGCTGACTGGCTGACTGACTGGCTGGCTGACTGGCTGACTGGCTGATTGATGTTGGTTTTGTTTTCCTGCATGTTTATTTTGGCTCAGGGGAGGTGGCACAGACTGGAAAACCTGACCCTATACAACACCGTGACCTGGCTCTGGTTTCAACGATGGACTCTTTTAGCATAGAGGTACTACGTCACTGTCTATGTAGCATAGAGGTACTACGTCACTGTCTACGTAGCATAGAGGACCTACGTCACTGTCTACGTAGCATAGAGGAACTACGTCACTGTCTACGTAGCATAGAGGAACTACGTCACTGTCTACGTAGCATAGAGGACCTATGTCACTGTCTACGTAGCATAGAGGTACTACGTCACTGTCTACGTAGCATAGAGGACCTACGTCACTGTCTACATAGCATAGAGGACCTATGTCACTGTCTACGTAGCATAGAGGACCTACGTCACTGTCTACGTAGCATAGAGGTACTACGTCACTGTCTACGTAGCATAGAGGTACTGTCACTGTCTACGTAGCATAGAGCCACTGCGTCACTGTCTACGTAGCATAGAGCCACTGCGTCACTGTCTACGTAGCATAGAGCCACTGCGTCACTGTCTACGTAGCATAGAGCCACTGCGTCACTGTCTACGTAGCAGAGAGGACCTATGTCACTGTCTACGTAGCATAGAGCCACTACGTCACTGTCTACGTAGCATAGAGCCACTACGTCACTGTCTACGACACTACTTAATCCGCTTGAATAACGTACTAAACGGTAGCTGACTACATGGAGATCTCAGAGGTTATTTTTAAGTGCATTTCTCAAGTGGTTGGTTTGCATCAACTACCTTCACTAAAACCACTGCCACGGTTTGACCTGCAGACGTTGGCTTTGAATCGGGATGTTCTGCCTCGTGATTCTGAAACCCCAGGCTTTTTTGTTATTTTTGCCCTTTATCAACGTAGACAGTGACGCTGTTCCTCTATGCTACGTAGACAGTGACATAGGTCCTCTATGCTACGTAGACAGTGACGTAGTTCCTCTATGCTACGTAGACAGTGACATAGGTCCTCTATGCTACGTAGACAGTGATGTAGTTCCTCTATGCTACGTAGACAGTGACGTAGTTCCTCTATGCTACATAGACAGTGACGTAGTTCCTCTATGCTACGTAGACAGTGACATAGGTCCTCTATGCTACGTAGACAGTGATGTAGTTCCTCTATGCTACGTAGACAGTGACGCTGTTCCTCTATGCTACGTAGACAGTGACGTAGTTCCTCTATGCTACGTAGACAGTGACATAGGTCCTCTATGCTACGTAGACAGTGATGTAGGTCCTCTATGCTATGTAGACAGTGATGTAGGTCCTCTATGCTACGTAGACAGTGACGTAGTACCTCTATGCTATGTAGACAGTGACGTAGTTCCTCTATGCTACGTAGACAGTGACGTAGTACCTCTGTGCTACGTAGACAGTGACATAGGTCCTCTGTGCTACGTAGACAGTGACGTAGTACCTCTGTGCTACGTAGACAGTGACATAGGTCCTCTATGCTACGTAGACAGTGACGTAGTACCTCTGTGCTACGTAGACAGTGACGTAGGTCCTCTGTGCTACGTAGACAGTGACGTAGTACCTCTGTGCTACGTAGACAGTGACATAGGTCCTCTATGCTACGTAGACAGTGACATAGGTCCTCTATGCTACGTAGACAGTGACGTAGGTCCTCTATGCTATGTAGACAGTGACATAGGTCCTCTATGCTACGTAGACAGTGACGTAGTACCTCTATGCTACGTAGACAGTGATGTAGTTCCTCTATGCTACGTAGACAGTGACATAGGTCCTCTATGCTAAAAGAGTCCATCGTTGAAACCAGACCCCAGTCACCGTGTTGCCTAGGGTCAGGTTTTCAAGACTGGCACACAGAGGTCACGTCCAGACACCACTTATGAAAAACACACACACACACACACACACACACACACACACACACACACACACACACACACACACACACACACACACACACACACACACACACACACACACACACAGGCATGAGTCAGCTGCCTCAGGTGTCAGAATCAGCTGTGACTGTGTTGTTTACCTTGTCTGTCTGTCTGTCTGTCTGTCTGTCTGTCTGTCTGTCTGTCTGTCTGTCTGTCTGTCTGTCTGTCTGTCTGTCTGTCTGTCTGTCTGTCTGTCTGTCTGTCTGTGTCTCTCTCTGTCAGCCTGTCTCTCTTTCTCTCTCAATCAATTCAATTCAATTGTCTTTATTGGCATGACGTACCAATGTACATATTACCAAAGCTTACTTTGGATATTTACAATATGAAAATAATGAGAATTAAAATTGTCACTGGGGCAACAGTAACAACAATAACCAAGGGTCAAAACAACCAGACATTGAACAGTAACAATAAGCATACAGTAGAGTTCATGTGCAGGTTGGTTGGTCTGTCAGACACTGTCCCTCATTTTATGGCAGGCAGCAATGTAGTGCGCTGCCAACCCACAGCTCTCTGCGTCCTCCCCCCAACAGGACGGGTAGCCTCATCAGAAAGGTCTTTGAAAAGTGGAATAAGGTTTTCACATTTGGGGAAATGACACTCTCTAATTGTTTTATATTTTTGACATTTTGTCAGGAAATGCAGCTCTGTCTCAGGTTCTGCTGTGGTACAGTGGTTGCACAGCCTTTCCTCTACAGGGAGCCAGGTTCTGCTGTGGTCCAGTGGTTGCACAGCCTTTCCTCTACAGGGAGCCAGGTTCTGCTGTTGTACAGTGGTTGCACAGCCTTTCCTCTACAGGGAGCCAGGTTCTGCTGTTGTCCAGTGGTTGCACAGCCTTTCCTCTACAGGGAGCCAGGTTCTGCTGTTGTCCAGTGGTTGCACAGCCTTTCCTCTACAGGGAGCCAGGTTCTGCTGTTGTCCAGTGGTTGCACAGCCTTTCCTCTACAGGGAGCCAGGTTCTGCTGTTGTCCAGTGGTTGCACAGCCTTTCCTCTACAGGGAGCCAGGTTCTGCTGTTGTCCAGTGGTTGCACAGCCTTTCCTCTACAGGGAGCCAGGTTCTGCTGTGGTACAGTGGTTGCACAGCCTTTCCTCTACAGGGAGCCAGGTTCTGCTGTGGTCCAGTGGTTGCACAGCCTTTCCTCTACAGGGAGCCAGGTTCTGCTGTGGTACAGTGGTTGCACAGCCTTTCCTCTACAGGGAGCCAGGTTCTGCTGTGGTACAGTGGTTGCACAGCCTTTCCTCTACAGGGAGCCAGGTTCTGCTGTGGTACAGTGGTTGCACAGCCTTTCCTCTACAGGGAGCCAGGTTCTGCAGTTGTCCAGTGGTTGCACAGCCTTTCCTCTACAGGGAGCCAGGTTTTCCTGTGTCTACCCTTCTCAATGACAAGACTGTGCTCACTGAGCCTGTGCTGTGTCAAGGTAATAGCTCTTTTTTGAGTTTTTATTATTTGTGGATATTGGCCTAATTCTGCCCTGCATGCATTGTTTGTAGTTTCCTCTGGACATGTAGGAGAATCTTACAGAACTCTGCATGCAGGGTTTCAATGGGGTGTTTGTCCCATTTGGTGAAATCTTGTTTTGCAAGTGGACCCCACACCTCGCTGGCATGAAGTGCAATTGGTTCAATGACACATTCAATTAGTTGGACATGTTCAACCATGGTATTTCCTGTCCCAGATAGTTGGACATGTTCAATCATGGTATTTCCTGTCCCAGATAGTTGGACATGTTCAACCATGGTATTTCCTGTCCCAGATAGTTGGACATGTTCAATCATGGTATTTCCTGTCCCAGATAGTTGGACATGTTCAATCATGGTATTTCCTGTCCCAGATAGTTGGACATGTTCAACCATGGTATTTCCTGTCCCAGATAGTTGGACATGTTCAATCATGGTATTTCCTGTCCCAGGTAGTTGGACATGTTCAACCATGGTATTTCCTGTCCCAGATAGTTGGACATGTTCAACCATGGTATTTCCTGTCCCAGATAGTTGGACATGTTCAACCATGGTATTTCCTGTCCCAGGTAGTTGGACATGTTCAACCATGGTATTTCCTGTTCTAGGTAGTTGGACATGTTCAACCATGGTATTTCCTGTCCCAGGTAGTTGGACATGTTCAACCATGGTATAGCTAGCCGCCATGCTATAGCTAGCCGCCATGCTATAACTAGCCGCCATGCTATAGCTAGCCGCCATGCTATAGCTAGCCGCCATGCTATTCTCAGTCCTGACTGTTATATATAGATCATTTTCCACACTTGTCCGACCTACTTTTAGACATCCATTCGGATCATGTTGCTATCTATAGAGACGCAAATGAAATATTCATATTTTTTACATTCCAGCTGGCGATGACTACCAATGGGTATTCTTAGCTAAACTTATCGTGCGAAATCCCCTATCAGCCTTACGGATCTAATGAGAGAAAGAGAGAGAGGGGGGGAGGGAAGAGGGGGTGAGAGAGAGGGGAGAAAGGGAAGAGGGGGTGAGAGAGAGAGAGGAGAGAGAGGGGAGAAAGAGAGAGACAGCAAGACAGAGGAAAACGGAGAGAAGGGAGAGAGAGAGAGAGAGGCAAGCAGGGAATGCCTTGACATGGAGACTGGCTCATGAGAGGGGGAGGGAGAGAGAGAAGAGGGGGAGAGAGAAAGAGGGGGGAGAAAGGGAGAGACCGACAGAGGGAGCGAGAGACAGACAGATGGAGAGAGAGACCGACAGAGGGAGAGAGAGACCGACCGAGGGAGAGACAGAGAGAGAGAGAGAGAGACAGACAGACAGACAGACAGACAGACAGACAGACAGACAGACAGACAGACAGACAGACAGACAGACAGACAGACAGACAGACAGACAGACAGACAGACAGACAGACAGACAGATGGAAAGAGAGAGAGAGAGAGAGAGAGAGAGAGAGACGGACGGACGGAGAGAAACAGAGGGAGGGAGAGAGAGAAACAGAGGGAGGGAGAGAGAGAAGCAATAAGGCCCAAGGGGGTGTGGTATATGGCCAATATACCACGGCTAAGGGCTGTTCTTAAGGAAGGAACCGGGCCCACTCCCCCTGCCGGTCCTGGCAGTGGATCCTCAGGAACCTCCCCAGTTCCTGGTTCATCCTCTCCACCAGCCCGTTAGACGGAGACCCGTACTTGGAAGTGAGGCTGACCGTGACCCCAGCTTCTCCATGAAAGCCTTCCATGCACATGATGTGAATCGGTTGCCGTGATCTGAGACGATATCCTCCGGAAGGCCATAGTGCCTCAGCGACATAGAGAGCATTAGGGAGACCATAGTGCCTCAGCGACATAGAGAGCATTAGGGAGACCAGAGTGCCTCAGTGACATAGAGAGCATTAGGGAGGCCATAGTGCCTCAGCAACATAGAGAGCATTAGGGAGACCATAGTGCCTCAGCGACATAGAGAGCATTAGGGAGACCATAGTGCCTCAGCGACATAGAGAGCATTAGGGAGACCAGAGTGCCTCAGCGACATAGAGAGCATTAGGGAGACCAGAGTGCCTCAGCGACATAGAGAGCATTAGGGAGACCATAGTGCCTCAGCGACATAGAGAGCATTAGGGAGACCATAGTGCCTCAGCGACATAGAGAGCATTAGGGAGACCTTAGTGCCTCAGCGACAGAGAGCATTAGGGAGACCATAGTGCCTCAGCGACATAGAGAGCATTAGGGAGACCTTAGTGCCTCAGCGACAGAGAGCATTAGGGAGACCATAGTGCCTCAGCGACATAGAGAGCATTAGGGAGACCATAGTGCCTCAGTGACATAGAGAGCATTAGGGAGACCAGAGTGCCTCAGCGACATAGAGAGCATTAGGGAGACCATAGTGCCTCAGTGACATAGAGAGCATTAGGGAGACCATAGTGCCTCAGCGACATAGAGAGCATTAGGGAGACCATAGTGCCTCAGTGACATAGAGAGCATTAGGGAGACCAGAGTGCCTCAGCGACATAGAGAGCATTAGGGAGACCAGAGTGCCTCAGCGACATAGAGAGCATTAGGGAGACCAGAGTGCCTCAGCGACATAGAGAGCATTAGGGAGACCATAGTGCCTCAGCGACATAGAGAGCATTAGGGAGACCATAGTGCCTCAGTGACATAGAGAGTATTAGGGAGACCATAGTGCCTCAGCGACATAGAGAGCATTAGGGAGACCATAGTGCCTCAGTGACATAGAGAGCATTAGGGAGACCATAGTGCCTCAGCGACATAGAGAGCATTAGGGAGACCATAGTGCCTCAGCGACATAGAGAGCATTAGGGAGACCATAGTGCCTCAGTGACATAGAGAGCATTAGGGAGACCATAGTGCCTCAGTGACATAGAGAGCATTAGGGAGACCATAGTGCCTCAGCGACATAGAGAGCATTAGGGAGACCATAGTGCCTCAGCGACATAGAGAGCATTAGGGAGACCATAGTGCCTCAGTGACATAGAGAGCATTAGGGAGACCATAGTGCCTCAGTGACATAGAGAGCATTAGGGAGACCATAGTGCCTCAGCGACATAGAGAGCATTAGGGAGACCAGAGTGCCTCAGCGACATAGAGAGCATTAGGGAGACCATAGTGCCTCAGCGACATAGAGAGCATTAGGGAGACCATAGTGCCTCAGTGACATAGAGAGCATTAGGGAGACCAGAGTGCCTCAGCGACATAGAGAGCATTAGGGAGACCAGAGTGCCTCAGCGACATAGAGAGCATTAGGGAGACCAGAGTGCCTCAGCGACATAGAGAGCATTAGGGAGACCAGAGTGCCTCAGCGACATAGAGAGCATTAGGGAGACCATAGTGCCTCAGCGACATAGAGAGCATTAGGGAGACCATAGTGCCTCAGTGACATAGAGAGCATTAGGGAGACCATAGTGCCTCAGTGACATAGAGAGCATTAGGGAGACCATAGTGCCTCAGCGACATAGAGAGCATTAGGAGACCATAGTGCCTCAGTGACATAGAGAGCATTAGGGAGACCATAGTGCCTCAGTGACATAGAGAGCATTAGGGAGACCATAGTGCCTCAGTGACATAGAGAGCATTAGGGAGACCATAGTGCCTCAGTGACATAGAGAGCATTAGGGAGACCATAGTGCCTCAGCGACATAGAGAGCATTAGGGAGACCATAGTGCCTCAGCGACATAGAGAGTATTAGGGAGACCATAGTGCCTCAGCGACATAGAGAGCATTAGGGAGACCATAGTGCCTCAGTGACATAGAGAGCATTAGGGAGACCATAGTGCCTCAGTGACATAGAGAGCATTAGGGAGACCATAGTGCCTCAGCGACATAGAGAGCATTAGGGAGACCATAGTGCCTCAGCGACATAGAGAGCATTAGGGAGACCATAGTGCCTCAGTGACATAGAGAGCATTAGGGAGACCATAGTGCCTCAGTGACATAGAGAGCATTAGGGAGACCATAGTGCCTCAGCGACATAGAGAGCATTAGGGAGACCAGAGTGCCTCAGCGACATAGAGAGCATTAGGGAGACCATAGTGCCTCAGCGACATAGAGAGCATTAGGGAGACCATAGTGCCTCAGTGACATAGAGAGCATTAGGGAGACCAGAGTGCCTCAGCGACATAGAGAGCATTAGGGAGACCAGAGTGCCTCAGCGACATAGAGAGCATTAGGGAGACCAGAGTGCCTCAGCGACATAGAGAGCATTAGGGAGACCAGAGTGCCTCAGCGACATAGAGAGCATTAGGGAGACCATAGTGCCTCAGCGACATAGAGAGCATTAGGGAGACCAGAGTGCCTCAGCGACATAGAGAGCATTAGGGAGACCATAGTGCCTCAGCGACATAGAGAGCATTAGGGAGACCAGAGTGCCTCAGCGACATAGAGAGCATTAGGGAGACCATAGTGCCTCAGTGACATAGAGAGCATTAGGGAGACCATAGTGCCTCAGTGACATAGAGAGCATTAGGGAGACCATAGTGCCTCAGTGACATAGAGAGCATTAGGGAGACCATAGTGCCTCAGTGACATAGAGAGCATTAGGGAGACCATAGTGCCTCAGCGACATAGAGAGCATTAGGGAGACCATAGTGCCTCAGTGACATAGAGAGCATTAGGGAGACCATAGTGCCTCAGTGACATAGAGAGCATTAGGGAGACCATAGTGCCTCAGCGACATAGAGAGCATTAGGGAGACCAGAGTGCCTCAGCGACATAGAGAGCATTAGGGAGACCATAGTGCCTCAGCGACATAGAGAGCATTAGGGAGACCATAGTGCCTCAGTGACATAGAGAGCATTAGGGAGACCAGAGTGCCTCAGCGACATAGAGAGCATTAGGGAGACCAGAGTGCCTCAGCGACATAGAGAGCATTAGGGAGACCAGAGTGCCTCAGTGACATAGAGAGCATTAGGGAGACCAGAGTGCCTCAGCGACATAGAGAGCATTAGGGAGACCATAGTGCCTCAGCGACATAGAGAGCATTAGGGAGACCATAGTGCCTCAGCGACATAGAGAGCATTAGGGAGACCATAGTGCCTCAGTGACATAGAGAGCATTAGGGAGACCAGAGTGCCTCAGCGACATAGAGAGCATTAGGGAGACCAGAGTGCCTCAGCGACATAGAGAGCATTAGGGAGACCATAGTGCCTCAGCGACATAGAGAGCATTAGGGAGACCATAGTGCCTCAGCGACATAGAGAGCATTAGGGAGACCAGAGTGCCTCAGCGACATAGAGAGCATTAGGGAGACCATAGTGCCTCAGCGACATAGAGAGCATTAGGGAGACCAGAGTGCCTCAGTGACATAGAGAGCATTAGGAGACCAGAGTGCCTCAGCGACATAGAGAGCATTAGGGAGACCATAGTGCCTCAGTGACATAGAGAGCATTAGGGAGACCATAGTGCCTCAGTGACATAGAGAGCATTAGGGAGACCAGAGTGCCTCAGCGACATAGAGAGCATTAGGGAGACCATAGTGCCTCAGCGACATAGAGAGCATTAGGGAGACCATAGTGCCTCAGCGACATAGAGAGCATTAGGGAGACCAGAGAGATGAAATGGCATAATATAGAGAATCTGTCCACTACAACCAAAATCAAAAAGAGGGGAGATCAGTGACAAAATCAGTGGACAAAATAGGCCAGGGACATTGAGGAGTTTCCCTGCTGGAGCGTTCCGGAGGGATCTGAATTGAGCAGGAGTTGACATAACGAGTGAGCCAAGGTGGGCCACCAGTACTTTCCAGAGATGGACTGAATGGTTTGGGTGATACCAGGATGTCCAGGAAAGACAGCTGAATTGTGCCCAGGTCAATAGCCGATCCCTAATCCCCGTGGGAACTTTAGTGCGCTTAGGAGGACGGGTGGCCGGTGTGGGTTCCCTCTCCGGGGCCCGACGAATGTCCACATCTATGTCCCAGAGCACAGGGGCTACGACTCGAGAGGGAGTGATTATGTGGGAGTGACTCGAGACGGGAACCTCTCCTGAATCGTAGAGGCAGGACATTGGCTTTGATGTTTTATCTATCCTGGACAATGTGTCAGTGTGAAATTTAATCTGGTGACGAAAAGGGTCCACCTGGCTTGGCTTGGGTTCAGTCGCCTGAGGATGAGAAATGGGTTCTCCAACCAGTGTCTCCACTCCTCTAATGCCAACTTCGTCTCGACCTCTTCCAACATTCCTCTTCTGAATAGGGTGTAGAGCACCGGCTCATTCCATCCACTGAATTCTGCCACTGTCCGAAAGGTGAGGACGTACTGGCCATGAGGATAGTCTGGCCATGAAGATGGTCTGGCCATGAGCCAGCCGGTCATGGTGGTGGTCATGAAGTAGGTGTTCCTGTTCACTGACCATCTGGGAGATGTCTTGGTTAACTGCAAGGGGTTCAAACTGTAGAACCCAGTTCCTACATTTGAATATAAAAATGGATGTTATCAAACAAAACTATGCTACATTTTTATCCCTGGGACCCCCAGGATGACAAATCAGTGCAAGATTACTGAATGTAAGTACATTATTTAACTTCATAGGTGAACGTACCAAACCAGTTGCCGTGATAAAAGTTGGTCAAAGTTACTTACCTCTAACGACGGGGATGAGAAGCAGGTACGGGCAGTGAAACATTTCATCAGGAACAGACGTGACAATACAGGGACAGCGTCGGCACACGGGTCAACAAGGACATACGACAATCAATGCGGAAGCAGGGAATAGAACAGGGAACCAGACATATATAGGGAAGGTAATGACAGAGTCCAGGTGAGTCCAATAATCACTGATGCACGTGATGGGGGGAAGGCAAGTGTACGTAATGATGATGGCAGGAGGGCGGGAGCCTGGTGCTCTCGAGTACCAGAGGGGAAGAGCGGAAGCCTGGCGCCCTCGAGGACCGGAGGGGAAGAGCGGAAGCCTGGTGCCTTCGAGGACCAGAGGGGAAGAGCGGAAGCCTGGTGCCTTCGATGACCAGAAAGGAGGAGCGGAAGCCTGGCGCCTTCGAGGACCAGAAAGGAGGAGCGGAAGCCTGGCGCCTTCGAGGACCAGAGGGGAAGAGCGGAAGCCTGGTGCCTTCGATGACCAGAAAGGAGGAGCGGAAGCCTGGCGCCTTCGAGGACCAGAAAGGAAGGGCGGGAGCCTGGCACCCTCGAGGACCGGAGGGGAAGAGCGGAAGCCTGGCACCCTCGAGGACCGGAGGGAAGAGCGGAAGCCTGGCGCCTTTGAGGACCAGAAGGGAAGAGCGGGAGCCTGGCGCCCTCGAGGACCAAAGGGGAAGAGCGGAAGCCTGGTGCCTTCGAGGACCAGAGGGGAAGAGCGGGAGCCTGGCGCCTTCGAGGACCAGAAAGGAAGGGTGGGAGCCTGGCGCCTTCGAGGACCAGAAAGGAAGGGCGGGAGCCTGGCGCCTTCGAGGACCAGAGGGGAAGAGCGGGAGCCTGGCGCCTTCGAGGACCAGAGGGGAAGAGCGGGAGCAGGCGTGACACTTATCTAGTCAAGATATATTCATGTTTTATTTTTCGTGAATTCTTTTAGAAATAACTCAATTTTCTTCCACTTTGACATTACAGAAGCATTTTGTGTAAATCGTTGACGAAAAAAATGACTATTAAATTATTTTTAATTCCACTTTGTAATACAACAAAACGTGGAAAAAGTCAAAGGGTGTGAATCCTTTCTGAAGGCTCTGAGGGGTAAAGTAGTATACTGCTTCCAACATGACTGATGGACCATTAGCATTAGACTATCTGAAGGCTCTGCTTCCAACATGACTGATGGACCATTAGCATTAGTACAGTATGCTGCTTCCAACATGACTGATGGACCATTAGCATTAGTACAGTATACTGCTTCCAACATGACTGATGGACCATTAGCATTAGACTATCTGAAGGCTCTGCTTCCAACATGACTGATGGACCATTAGCATTAGACTATCTGAAGGCTCTGCTTCCAACATGACTGATGGACCATTAGCATTAGACTATCTGAAGGCTCTGCTTCCAACATGACTGATGGACCATTAGCATTAGTACAGTATGCTGCTTCCAACATGACTGATGGACCATTAGCATTAGTACAGTATACTGCTTCCAACATGACTGATGGACCATTAGCATTAGTACAGTATACTGCTTCCAACATGACTGATGGACCATTAGCATTAGTACAGTATACTGCTTCCAACATGACTGATGGACCATTAGCATTAGTACAGTATACTGCTTCCAACATGACTGATGGACCATTAGCATTAGACTATCTGAAGGCTCTGAGGGGTAAAGTAGTATACTGCTTCCAACATGACTAATGGTCCATTAGCATTAGACTATCTGAAGGCTCTGCTTCCAACATGACTGATGGTCCATTAGCATTAGTACAGTATACTGCTTCCAACATGACTGATGGTCCATTAGCATTAGTACAGTATGCTGCTTCCAACATGACTGATGGACCATTAGCATTAGTACAGTATACTGCTTCCAACATGACTGATGGACCATTAGCATTAGTACAGTATACTGCTTCCAACATGACTAATGGACCATTAGCATTAGTACAGTATGCTGCTTCCAACATGACTGATGGACCATTAGCATTAGTACAGTATACTGCTTCCAACATGACTGATGGACCATTAGCATTAGTACAGTATACTGCTTCCAACATGACTGATGGACCATTAGCATTAGTACAGTATGCTGCTTCCAACATGACTAATGGACCATTAGCATTAGTACAGTATGCTGCTTCCAACATGACTGATGGACCATTAGCATTAGACTATCTGAAGGCTCTGCTTCCAACATGACTGATGGACCATTAGCATTAGACTATCTGAAGGCTCTGCTTCCAACATGACTGATGGTCCATTAGCATTAGTACAGTATGCTGCTTCCAACATGACTAATGGACCATTAGCATTAGTACAGTATACTGCTTCCAACATGACTGATGGACCATTAGCATTAGTACAGTATACTGCTTCCAACATGACTGATGGACCATTAGCATTAGTACAGTATACTGCTTCCAACATGACTGATGGACCATTAGCATTAGTACAGTATACTGCTTCCAACATGACTGATGGACCATTAGCATTAGACTATCTGAAGGCTCTGCTTCCAACATGACTGATGGACCATTAGCATTAGTACAGTATACTGCTTCCAACATGACTGATGGACCATTAGCATTAGTACAGTATACTGCTTCCAACATGACTGATGGACCATTAGCATTAGACTATCTGAAGGCTCTGCTTCCAACATGACTGATGGACCATTAGCATTAGTACAGTATGCTGCTTCCAACATGACTGATGGACCATTAGCATTAGACTATCTGAAGGCTCTGCTTCCAACATGACTGATGGACCATTAGCATTAGTACAGTATACTGCTTCCAACATGACTGATGGTCCATTAGCATTAGACTTTCTGAAGGCTCTGAGGGTTAAAGTAGTATACTGCTTCCAACATGACTGATGGACCATTAGCATTAGACTATCTGAAGGCTCTGCTTCCAACATGACTAATGGACCATTAGCATTAGACTATCTGAAGGCTCTGCTTCCAACATGACTAATGGACCATTAGCATTAGTCCTACCTCGCCAGCCAGTATCAAGTGCAGTCTGATGCAGTGTGTGTGTGTGTGTGTGTGTGTGTGTGTGTGTGTGTGTGTGTGTGTGTGTGTGTGTGTGTGTGTGTGTGTGTGTGTGTGTGTGTGTGTGTGTGTGTGTGTGTGTGTGTGTGTGTGTGTGAGAGTTTAGGTCAGATCATGTTATCAGTATGAGGATGAGGTTCTATGGTTCTATGGTTCCGGGGTTCTATGGTTTCCTGGGTTCTATGGTTCTATCGTTCCGGGGTTCTATGGTTCCGGGGTTCCGGGGTTCCAGGCTGTTCTACTAACCTGATCATCACACTGTGAGTGTGTTTAGATTTCGTCAGGTAACCGAAAGGTTGCTGGTTCGAATCCCCCCAGCTGACTAGGTAAAACATCTGGCGATATGACCTTGAGCAAGGCACTTAACCCTAATTGCTCTGGATAAGAGTGTCTGCTAAATACGAAATAAAAAAAAAATAAAAAAAGTTAAATGTAATAATTCAATGTTTAAATGATTTTGGCAGCTGGCCGAATTTGTAATAGTCATATAAACACCTGACTCTGCTTATCTTAATTGGTCAAAATTGAAGTAAGCCCACGCCGATTAAAACACTTGGTTTCTGAGCTCTTGAATAAATCAGCGTTCCAGCTGTGTATTTGATGTGTGCATGTGTCAGCACCAGTAGCACAGACCTCCCTGTTACGCTCCACTGAAGTGAGTTCAGAACAACTGAAAGAAGGAATGAATGAATGAAGGATCTTAGTTTTCACTTTCTGAAAGTATTCAGACCCCTTCCCTTTTACACATTTTGTTACGTTACCTTAAAAATGGTTTTGTTCTGAGACTCCTCACCCTGTCTCTCTGTGTTTCCCTTATTTACGTATTCATAACTGAGACTTTTGTCTACTGTGTTCTACCTTAAAAAATGGTTTTGTTCTCTCCTTATTTACGTATTCAGAACCTCTCACCCTGTCTCTCTCTGTGTTCTCTCCTTATTTACGTATTCATAACCTCTGAGACTCCTCACCCTGTCTCTCTCTGCGTTCTCTCCTTATTTACGTATTCAGAACCTCTGAGACTCCTCACCCTGTCTCTCTCTGCGTTCTCTCCTTATTTACGTATTCAGAACCTCTGAGACTCCTCACCCTGTCTCTCTCTGCGTTCTCTCCTTATTTACGTATTCAGAACCTCTGAGACTCCTCACCCTGTCTCTCTCTGCGTTCTCTCCTTATTTACGTATTCAGAACCTCTGAGACTCCTCACCCTGTCTCTCTCTGCGTTCTCTCCTTATTTACGTATTCAGAACCTCTGAGACTCCTCACCCTGTCTCTCTCTCAGAACCTCTGAGACTCTCACCCTGTCTCTCTTATTTACGTATTCAGAACCTTTGAGACTAGAAATTAAGATCAGGTGCATCCTGTTTCCATTGATCATCCACGTTTCTACAACTTGATTGGAGTCCAACTGTGGTAAATTCATTTGATTGGACATGATTTGGAAAGGCACATACCTGTCTATGTAAGGTCCCACAGTTGACAGTGCATGTCAGAGCAAAAACCAAGCCATGAGGTCGAAGGAATTGTCCGTAGAGCTCCGAGACAGAATTGTGTCGAGGCACAGATCTGGAAAAGGGTACCAAAACAATTCTGCTGCATTGAAGGTCCCCAGGAACACATCGGCCTCCATCATTCTTAAATGGAAGAAGTTTAGAACCACCAAGACTCTTCCTAGAGCTGACCAAGAACCCGATGGCCACGCTGACAGAGTTCCAGAGTTCCTCTGAGGAGATGGGAGAAACTTCCAGAAGGACAACCATCTCTTCAGCACTCCACCACTCAGGCCTTTATGGTAGAGTTGTCAAGCCAAAGCCACTCCTCAGTAAAAAGGCACATGACAGCGCGTTTGGAGTTTGCCAAAACTCTCCTAAAGGACTCTCAGACCATAAGAAACAAGAGTTTCTGGTCTGTTGAAACCAAGATTGAATTCTTTGGTCTGAAGGCCAAGCGTCACGTCTGGAGGAAACCTGGCACCATCCCTACAGTGAAGCATGGTGGTGGCAGCATCATGCTGTGGGGATGTTTTTCAGAGGCAGGGAGACTAGTCAGGATCGAGGGAAAGATGAACGGGCCAAGTACGGAGAGATCCTTGATGAAAACCTGCTCCAGAGCGGTCAGAACCTCAGACTGGGGCGAAGATTTACCTTCCAACAGGAAAATGACCCTAAGCACACAGCCTAGACAACGCAGGAGTGGCTTCAGGACAAATCTCTGACTGTCCTTGAGTGACCCAGTCATCACCAATACATTTTCTAATCGGGTTTTAATGATGCTGGCTCCTTTCCATTGTAATTCACTGTCTTCAGTGGGATGGAGTTAGCCAGATGGCCAAATTTCTATGGGAATATTTCCTGACCTTATTGTGATCCAGAAGAAAATGGGATGCCAGGCTAGCCAGAGATCCCTCCCTCCGCCTCCCCCCTCTTCCTCCAGACTAGCCAGAGATTCCTCCCTCTGCCTCCCCTCTCTGCCTCCAGACTAGCCAGAGATCCCTCCCTCTGCCTCCCCTCTCCGCCTCCAGACTAGCCAGCAATCCCTCCCTCCCTCTGCCTCCCCTCTCCCTTCTTCTCCCCCTCCAGACTAGCCAGAGATCCCTCCCTCCCTCTGCCTCCCCTCTCCCTTCTTCTCCCCCTCCAGACTAGCCAGAGATCCCCCCTCCCTCTGCCTCCCCTCTCCCTTCTCCCCCTCTCCACAGACTGGAGAGGGATGTCCGTTGTCCATCCACTCCTCCCCTGGCATGACTCTTGGCACTGTCTACCCCATGAGGACTTCCTCTTCTCCTGGGATGTGTCCACAATGGCCCCCTGCTCCCTAGATAGGGTCCAAAATGGCCCCCTACTCCCTAGATATGGTCCAAAATGCCCCCCTGCTCCCTATATAGGGTCCAAAATGGCCCCAACTCCCACTATAGCACCCTACTTTTGTCCAGAGCCTTGGAAAATAGTCCTCTGGATCCTGCCTCGGGGGTCTGCTACCTGGTCTCAGGAACCTTCATTATTCAGAAAACATAGAATACTTTAAAGGATGTTGTGATATCGGGCTGGAACCGTCAGCACAACAGATGGGTTATGATACAGAGCTGAGCAGTACTGGAACCGTCAGCACAACAGATGGGTTATGATACAGAGCTGAGCAGTACTGGAACCGTCAGCACAACAGATGGGTTATGATACAGAGCTGAGCAGTACTGGAACCGTCAGCACAACAGATGGGTTATGATACAGAGCTGAGCAGTACTGGAACCGTCAGCACAACAGATGGGTTATGATACTGTA
Source organism: Oncorhynchus tshawytscha (assembly GCF_018296145.1). Taxonomy (NCBI): domain Eukaryota; kingdom Metazoa; phylum Chordata; class Actinopteri; order Salmoniformes; family Salmonidae; genus Oncorhynchus; species Oncorhynchus tshawytscha. The sequence goes on from NW_024608441.1 coordinate 34,573, forward strand.
CTCGATATCATCTACTGTATCTTGCCTATGCTGCTCTGTACCATCACTCATTCATATATCCTTATGTACATATTCTTTATCCCCTTACACTGTGTATAAGACAGTAGTTTTGGAATTGTTAGTTAGATTACTTGTTGGTTATTACTGCATTGTCGGAACTAGAAGCACAAGCATTTCGCTACACTCGCATTAACATCTGCTAACCATGTGTATGTGACAAATACAATTTGATTTGATTTGATTTGATACAGAGCTGCGCAGTACTGGAACAGTCAGCACAACAGATGGGCCTCTGGGTAGCAAAGCGGCCTTCCAAATGGCAACCCACTGAGGTGTGACCAGCTAGTCCTTGGAATGACCTTCGACAGCAAATGAAACTATGTCATCAACCCTGGATCTTTTAATAACCCGTATCTAACGGTTAACACAGACTTTGGTTGCATGTGAAAATGGAGAAGGGAGTTGGGATTTCTCTAAGGTGAAACACGTCCTCACAGCTAGGGACTTCCTATTGGCTGTTGGAGAGGGCATCTGCTGTCTGAACAGACTGCTTCCTGGACCTGCCACTGAGTGTAAAGGAACCCTGCAGTGGAAAGCCTGGATCTGCCTTTGAGTTGAGGACTGATGGCATTGACCTTCATCAAGCTGCCATGGACACCTACACTGCCTTACACTGTTACAGAGTCCTGTCAATCCCTTCAATGAATCACTGCAGGCAGACTGTCTGATAAAGGCACCAATAAGTACAAAAAGAAAGTGTTCCACACTGTTCTAAAACGGGGACGTTATGGATGACAGGGGAGTCACAGCACTCCATCCTATATCTCACACTGGGACATTATGGATCCTATATCTCACACTGGGACATTATGGTTGATAGGGGAGTCACGTCACTCCATCCTATATCTCACACGGGGACATTATGGATCCTATATCTCACACTGGGACATTATGTATCCTATATCTCACACTGGGACATTATGTATCCTATATCTCACACTGGGACATGATGTATCCTATATCTCACACAGGGACATTATGGATACTATATCTCACACTGGGACATTATGGATGACAGAGTCACAGCACTCCATCCTATATCTCACACTGGGACATTATGGATCCTATATCTCACACTGGGACATTATGGATCCTATATCTCACACTGGGACATTATGGTTGATAGGGGAGTCACGGCACTCCATCCTATATCTCCATTATGGATCTATATCTCACACTGGGACATTATGTATCCTATATCTCAGACTGGGACATTATGGATCCTATATCTCACACTCGGACATTATGTATCCTATACCTCACACTGGGACATTACTGATCCTATATCTCACACTGGGACATTATGGATCCTATATCTCACACTGGAACATTATGGATCCTATATCTCACACTGGGACATTATGGATCCTATATCTCACACTGGGACATTATGGTTGATAGGGAGTCACAGCACTCCATCCTATATCTCACACTGGGACATTATGGATCCTATATCTCACACTGGGACATTATGGATCCTATATCTCACACTGGGACATTATGGATCCTATATCTCAGACTGGGACATTATGGATCCTATATCTCCCACTGGGACATTATGATTGACAGGGGAGTCACAGCACTCCATCCTATATCTCACACTGGGACATTATGAATGATGGTGAGTCACATCACCCACAGTCACCATCAGTAGACGGGGGACGGGGAGTCACAGCACAGTTTCCTTTCCAAATCAATCCCATTATCAGCTGCCTTTCAGACCTGCTTTCTGTGGGTCTTTAAACTTCCGTCTAGCGCTGCATGAAATTGTCACTTTTGCGTGTTTAAAAAAAAGTAGACATCTGAAATAATGCCCAACCCTCCCACCTCCTTATCGTTAGTTTGCCCCCCCAGCTCCTTAACGTTAGTTTGGCCCCCCTCCCAGCTCCTTATCGTTAGTTTGCCCCCCCCTCCCAGCTCCTTATCGTTAGTTTGCCTCCCAGCTCCTTATCGTTAGTTTGCCTCCCCCTCCCAGCTCCTTATCGTTAGTTTGCCTCCCCCTCCCAGCTCCTTAACGTTAGTTTGCCCCCTCCCAGCTCCTTATCGTTAGTTTGCCTCCCAGCTCCGTATCGTTAGTTTGCCTCCCAGCTCCGTATCGTTAGTTTCCTCCCAGCTCCTTATCATTAGTTTGCCCCCCTCCCAGCTCCTTAACGTTAGTTTGCCTCCCAGCTCCTTAACGTTAGTTTGCCCCCTCCCAGCTCCTTAACGTTAGTTTGCCCCTCCCCCCTCCCAGCTCCTTATCGTTAGTTTGCCTCCCCCTCCCAGCTCCTTAACGTTAGTTTTGCCCCCCTCCCAGCTCCTTATCGTTAGTTTGCCCCCCTCCCGGCTCCTTATCGTTAGTTTGACCCCCCCCTCCCAGCTCCTTAACGTTAGTTTGCCCCCCTCCCAGCTCCTTATCGTTAGTTTGCCCCCTCCCAGCTCCTTAACGTTAGTTTACCCCCCTCCCACCTCCTTAACATTAGTTTGCCCCCCCCCCCTCCCAGCTCCTTATCGTTAGTTTGCCCCCCTCCCCACCTCCTTAACGTTAGTTTGCCCCCCTCCCAGCTCCTTAACGTTAGTTTGCCCCCCCCTCCCCCCCCCAGCTCCTTAACGTTAGTTTGCCCCCTCCCAGCTCCTTATCGTTAGTTTGCCCCCCTTCCAGCTCCTTATAGTTAGTTTGCCTCCCCCTCCCAGCTCCTTATCGTTAGTTTGCCTCCCCCTCCCAGCTCCTAATCGTTAGTTTGCCTACCCCTCCCAGCTCCTTATCGTTAGTTTGCCCCCCCCCCTCCCAGCTCCTTATCGTTAGTTTGCCCCCTCCCAGCTCCTTAACGTTAGTTTGCCCCCCTCCCAGCTCCTTAACGTTAGTTTGCCTCCCTCCAGCTCCTTAGC